>NC_073397.1:3655804-3739405 GCF_028641065.1 Leucoraja erinaceus
GTGCGTGTGCGTGTGCGTGTCCCCCCTGTCCCCCTGTCCCCTGACATTTGCTGGTGGTGTGTTGCAGATCACCAGCAGTCAACAGGAGAAAAAATAACAGATATATGTAAGCAGATATATATATATAATAAGAGAGAAATAATAAATGGAGGGTTATAGCTAATGTCCCGAATATTAGCTGAGATTGCCTTACTGCAGAAGATGCGTTGGTGGGGGGGGCGAGATTTTTTAGATGTTTTCAAGAGAGTTTTCAAGATAAAGTATGTTGGTGAAATGGTAGATGTATCGGTATGGGACTATTTTGGAGAGATTAACCATAATTCTGCAAACCTCCAAGTGGTCGTGCAAAAACATCTGAAATTGGATGATGGCCAATTGCACTGGAATAAGCATGTTCCTGCGAAAGACACCTTCAAAAGGATCCCACTACTGGCCACATCTTCCCATCTCCACCCTCTTCTGCTTTCCGCAGAGACCGTTCCCTCCGTAATTCCCTGGTCATCTCGTCCCTTCCCGCCCAAAGCACCCCCTTCTCAGATACTTTCCCCTGCAACCGCAGGAGATGACACACCTGTCCCTTTACCTCCCACCTCGACTCCATCCAAGGACCCAAACAGTCTTTCCAGGTGAGGCAGAGATTCACTTGCACCTCCGCCAACCTCATCTACTGTATCCGCTTTTCCAGGTGTCAACTTCTCTACATCGGCGAGACCAAGCGCAGGCTTGGCGATCGTTTCGCTGAACACCTCCACTCAGTCTGTCTTAACCAAGCTGATCTCCTAGTTGTCCAGCACTTCAGCTCCCCTTCCCATTCCCAGCCTGACCTCTCTGTGCTGGGCCTCCTCTATTGTCTGAGTGAGGCCCAGCGCAAATTGGAGGAACAGCACCTCATATTTTGCTTGGGTAGTTTACACCCCAGCAGTATGAACATTGACTTACCTAACTTCAGGCATCCCTTGCTTGCTCTCTCCATCCTCTCCCCTTTCCCAGTTCTCCCACTAGGCTTAGTTTCCACCAACATTATTTCCTTGTCTCTCCCCCTCCCCTGACATCAGTGTGAGGAAGGGTCTCGACCCGAAACGTCGCCAATTCCTTCTCTCTATAGATGCTGCCTCACCCGCTGAGTTACTGCAGCATTTGGTGTCAATGTTCCTGCGAAGATTGCCTGGGGACATCTACGTCAACGGGCAAGTTTACATCTGCACAGGGGAAGTATTCAGAGGAGAAACAACAAGAGCTCAAGGCCAACATATTCCTGTAAGGTTAATAGCCACAGGTAACAAGTGCAGGGAACCATGGATAAAATGGTTATTGACGCTTGGATTAAGAGAGAAAAAAGGAAACATATGCTAGGTGTTGTAGATTTTTAAAAAGGCATAGGTTGGACAGGAATACAAATATTTGGAGGAAGATGTTTCAAAAGGAAATTAGGAAGGTAAATAGAGGCCCTGAAAAATCACTGGCAAACAGGATTAAGGTTAATCCAAATGTGTTACAAAACTGCACTAAGGAAAACATCTGATTCCACCACCATACCTGGCATTACGTATCCACCACTCCTTGTGCAAATTTACAGGCAATTTGCGGGGCTTTTATTTGGGAACAAAGCCTAGTTGCTTTAAAAAGGGAAGAAGAGAGAATCCAGGAGATTATAGGATGGTGACTTTGCCACAACAAGCTGAGGAGGCCAAGTCAATTGATATTTTTAAGGCAGAGATAGATAGATTCTTGAATAGTACAGGTTTCGGGGTAATGAGGAGAAGGCAGGAGAATGGGGTTTGGAGGGAGAGATAGATCAGTCATGATTGAATGGCGGAGTAGACGTAATTCTGCTCCTAATACTTAAACCTTATGACTGTGGTGGGAAATCTAATGGAGAATGTTTTTTTGGATAGTATTGACTCCCATTTGGAAGAGAATGGGTTAATTAGGGATAGTCGTCATGGCTTTATAGCGGGTAGTGTCTTACTAACATGACTGAGTTTTTTTCAGATGGTGACAAAGTCAATTGATGAGGGTAGGGCAGAGGGTATTGTCTACATGGATTTTAGTAAGGCATTTGGTGAAGTCCCCCATACTAGGCTGATCCGAAAGATTAAGATGCACGCGTTTAACAGTGACCTGATCGTATGTATTCAGAACTGGACCACTGATAGAAAAAAGAGGGTTGTGGAGGCTGGACGTCTGTGACCAATGGAGTTCCACATGGATCTATGCTGGAACCTCTGCTGTTTATGATAGATGTAAATGGCTGAAGACATAAACGAAGATGGGATGGTTAGAATATTACTTAGGAGACCTAGATGGTGTAGTGCAAGTGAAATGTTTATGGCAGCAGGAGTCAATACTTTACAAACTGTCTTAAGAAATCTTATGTATAAATTTATTTGCCGGATTAATGACTCTGAAAATGAAATAATCTTGGCACTAGATGCACTACACGCTACAAATCCCAGCTGTGGAGACATTGGTATAGCTGTCTCGTTGTAGGACACTGACTTTTTTTATTCTTGATCTCCAACCAAGTATTGTGTTTTTGTAGGTAATTTACCGTGATTTTGTATGTAATTTATTGTGATTTTGTATGCAAATTGCTTTTGTATGCAAATTATTCTACGTAATGTCTTTTCTTTTATATGGACCTTGTGTCTGTAAAAAAATGTAAGTAAGTTTGCAGATGTCACCAAGATTGCTGGAATCACAGACTGTGAGGAAGGCTGTCAAAAGTAGACCAGCTACAACAATGGGTGGAGAAATAGTCGACGGAGTTTGATCTGAGCAAGTTGTGAGGTGTTGCACTTCGGGAGGTCAAATGAAGGGGGGAAATTATACAATTAATGACATGACCATAATCAGCATTGACGTACAGGGACAAATCCGTACCTCCCTGAATGTGACAACACAAGTAGATCAAGTGGGAAAAGTAGCCATTTAGTATGCTTGCCTTCATAAGTTGGGGCATTGAGTATAAGAGTTGGGAAGTCATGATAGAGCTTTATAGGACTTCAGTTAGGATGCCTTTGGAATATTGTGTGCAGTTTTGGTCGCCCCTTTATAGGAAAGACAAGACTGTGGGACCTGTTGGATCCCAATCATGCGGGAGACCTGGTCCCCCAATGCAACCCATTCCCCAATGCAACATTCCACCACTCACCTGTTCCCCCAACGAAACCTATCCCCCAATGCAATTTTCCACCACTCACGCATAGTCCCTAACAGTGCAGGCGCGGCTCATTTCCCCTCATCCCTCAGCACTCCCTCCCCCTCCTCTTCATGTGTGGGAGGGGAGGAGAGAAGTGGGGGTGTGCAGAAAGGGGGAGAGCATGGTGTGGGTGGAGGGGTGGATGTGGGGGGGGGGGAGTTGGCGGGGGCGGGGGGGGGGTGGGAGGGGAGTTGTGTACGTGTCGCATCTCTTGTCACATTCTGCAACCTGGGGAGGGGGACGGCTTCATGCGGGGGCTGTTGGCGGCCGGTGGGGAGGGGTGGGAGCACTGCCATGGCCTGCTGACACTGTCCCCCCCCCCCCCCCCCCCCCAGGCCAGGCCCGCGTCAGCCCCCTCCTGAAGCTGTCCCACTGCAGGACGCTACCCCACCACCGCCCCCCCACCCCCACCAGCCCTCGCCTGAAGCCGTCCCGTCCCGAGCTGCAGAATGCTCCCCACCGGTGGAGTTGGGATGTCTTGTAGCGGGGAGGGGGATGGCTGGGGGGGGGGGGGGGGGGGGGGGGGCTCTGTTGGGGGGCGGGGGCTGTCGTGAGGCGGTGGTAGTGGGGAGGGGGGGGTGGAAAGACCATCCTACAGCCGGGGAGGGGGAGGGCATCAGGTGGTGGGGTGGGGGGGGGGTCTCTGGAGGGCTAGAACGGATGTTGTCGTCTGAAGGGACTGTTTTCCAGAGGGCTAGTATAGTTATTAAAAGCCAAAGATATCTTTCTTGGGTTAGTCCAGGTGTGAGCCAAAGGGGCAGGTTTCTGGAGGGATAGTATGGACATTGTGGGCCTAATGGACTTTTGTAGGCCAGTACAGGTGTTGTGTGCCGAAGTGACTGGTTTCTGGAGGTTTAGTACGGACATTGTGGGCCGAATGGAATTTTCTTGGGTCAGTGCGGGTTTGTGGGCCGAATGGACTGCAGCTGGGGACGGGGGCGGCTTCAGGTGGGCCTGTCGAGAGCCGATGGATGGGGACGGAGGGGTGCTGTGCCGTGGACAACAGCTGCCTCCCCCCACCTGAAGTCATCCCGTCACCAGCTGCAGGACGCTGCCCCCCTCACACCTGGTCGCTGCCTGAAGCCGGTGGGGAGCATTCTGCAGTTGGGGACGGGGACGGCTTCAGACGCAGCGGGGGGGGGGGGGGAGACGGGGGGGGGGGGGCAGTGTCTTGCAGCTGGGGAGGTGGTCGGCTTCAGGTGGGGCCTGTTAGGCGGAGGTAGGTGGGAAAGGTTCTGCTGAGGCCGGGGACGGCTTCAGACGGGGCCTGTCGGAGGCCAGGGGGGGGGGGGGGGGGGAGCACTGCCGTGGCCTACCCCTTCCTGCTTTGGTCTCCACGCTCCGGCCTCATTCTATGGCTCCCGACCCCGGCCGGCTCAGCAGTTCCCGGGCTCAGTAGTTCTCGGGCTCAGCGGCTTGCCGTGATGATGGTCGCCCCACCCTCTCTACACAATCTACTCACTCTGCTCTTTCTGCTTTATTCTCCTCACCACCGGTGATTGACAGCGGGTGCCGGAAGGGGCATCGCAGTCCCAGCGAATGACAGTAGGGAAGAACAAAAACCTTCATAACTTTTGTAATATTCCACCGATCAGAACAAAACTTGGTGCACTTGAAGCACAGGAGAATGCCGAATAACGTGGCGCTATCCCATACCATTTTTGCGCAAATGTAAAAAACAATGCAAACTGGAAGAGGACAAGATGAGAGTTTTGGTTAAGGACAGACAGACAGACAGACAGACAGACATACAGACAGACAGACAGACAGACAGACAGACAGACAGACAGACAGACAGACAGACAGACAGACAGACAGGCAGACAGACAGACAGATAGATAAATAGATGGATAGATGTGGAATTTTTGGAAAGTGTGCAGAGAAGGTATACCACAATAATACCTGGATTAGCGGTAATAGCAACAAGGAGAGGTTGGATAGACAGATTGCTATGTCTGGAGTGCCGGAGATTGTGGGGATACTATATAAAATTATGAAACACATGGACAGGATAGATATCAGAACTTTATCCTAGGATGGAAACATCAAATAGAGGGCATGACTATAGGGTGAAAGGGGCAAAGTTTAAAGGAATGTGAGTGGGCCAAGTGTTTTACGCAGTTTTGTTCAGTTCAGTTTATTATTGTCAAATGTACAGAGGTAGAGGGAAAAGATTTTTTGTTGCTTTCAATCCAGTCAACAAAAAGACTAAATGCATAGGAAAGAACAGCAGTTTAAATCGAAGGTAGACACAAAATGCTGTAGTAACTCAGCGGGTGAGGCAGCATCTCTGGAGAGAAGGAATGGGTGATGTTTCGGGTCTTCAAACGTCAGAAACATCACCCATTCCTTCTCTCTAGAGATGCTGCATGTCCCGCTGAGGTACTATAGCTTTTTGTGTCTATATTGAGAGACATATTCTGTCTTCTGTCTTGACTGGTCTGATCATCTCATACATAGTTGCAAACTACTAGTCCATGCCTGAAGCTCTGGCAACAAATCCCACCATGAAACGTTCAGTCTTTTACTGAATTTTAATTAAAGCAGAAACACTTGGAATGCCAGGCAGCATTTGTGGACAAAGAAAGGTTAATTTTCAGGGCTGGGACACTTCATCAGAATTGCACTTTAATTCTTGAGGTGCAGGATGATGCCTAACTGCATAGCCATCCCATTTTGTTGTTGAGCAGGTGATGGTAAGCTATCTTCTGGGAGGGCTATGATTTTTGTATTGAAGGTGTGATTTATCGTCACCCATTACTTCTCTCCAGAGATGCTGCCTGACCCTGTGACTGACTCCAGCATTTTGTGTCTACCAACAAAAAGACTAAACATCATTCCAATCGAGCCGTCTGCAGCGTATTGATGATGATGAGTGCCTGGAATGTGTTGCCTGGCCTGGTGGTCATGGCAAACACAATAGTGGCAGCAAAAAAACTTTTGGGTCGACATATGGATATGTAGGGAAGGGAGGGATATGGATACGTCTGAAGAAGGGTTTCGGCCCGAAACGTTGCCTATTTCCTTCGCTCCATAGATGCTGCTGCACCCGCTGAGTTTCTCCAGCTTTTTTGTGTAACCACCGGAGGGATATGGATTATGTGTAGACAAATAAGTTGGTCTTAGCATCATGTTCGGCTCCTCCCCTTCTCAGCTCTCCCTCAGCCCACTGGCTGCTGCACCACTTCCTTTCTTATTCCTGCCCCCCACCCACCCTCACATCAGTCTGAAAAAGGGTTTTGGGCCGAAACGTTGCCTATTTCCTTCGCTCCATAGATACTGCCTCATCTGCTGAGTTTCTCCAGCATTTTTGTCGATTTTCCAGCATCTGCAGTTCCTTCTTAAACGGACAAAGCTATGTTGACTGTCATTAATTAGCCCATTCTCTTCCATGTGTGGGTAATTCCTATCCTGAAGAATCCTCTCCAGCAGCTTCCTGAATAATTATATGCTCACTATACTTTCCCATAATTTCTTACCGTCTTAACCAAAGGAACAACTGGCTACTTTCCAGTATGTTCAGTGTGTTGGTCACTCCATAGGCACAGGGTAAGAGATGGATGACCTCTGCAATCTTGCTTGTAGCTCTAGAAGGTACAAAGTTCTTCATTTAAGTCCTACAATCTGCTCACTTGCCTCTCTCAATAACCTGGGATAGATGCCATCAGGTCCTGGGGGGATTTATCCACCTTCATGCTTTTCAAGAGACTGAACAGTAGTCCTTCTTGATTTCAGATAGATGGATCTAATACTCCATTTGACATCCTTCTGTTTGGTATAGCAGTGTGAAAATGCACACTTCCAAATTCAGGGCCAGTTTCTTATTAGCTGTTATCAAGAACTTGGGTGGTCACGGTGGCGTAGTGGTAGAGTTGCTGCCTTACTGCGAATGCAGCGCCGGAGACCCAGGTTCGATCCCGACTATTTGTTTTATCTGAACTGAGTTTGTACGTTCTTCCAACGACCTGCAAGGGTTTTCTCCATGATCTGCGGTTTCCTCCCACACTCCAAAGACGTACAGGTTTGTAGGTTAAATTGGCTTGGTAAATGCAAAAGGAGGGGCAAAATGCAGGAACGGGGTACTGATTTTAGACGATCAGCCATGATCATATTTAATGATGGTGCTGGCTCGAAGGGCCGAAGAGCCTACTTCCACATCTATTTTTCCATGTTTCTATGTTTCCCCACCCAACCGTTTCCAACACATCAACTGGAGGGGGGGGGGGGATGAACATTGGGTGTTCCTGCACCACCCGCCTGCTCTTTCTCTCCTTTCTGGTGGTCTCCTCTTTACCTGTGCAGTGACCAATACTAATGTAATATATAACATATCTTGTGAATCAGATACATATACCTGTATCACAGAAGCATTAGGGTGGATAAATCCACGGGGCCTGAAGGTATCTATCCCAGCTTATTGAGAGAGGCAAGGGAGGAGATTGGGTGGCACAGCGGTAGAGTTGCTGCCTTACGGCACCAGAGACCCAGGTTCAATCCTGACTACGGGTGCTGTCTGTAAAGTGTTTGTACCTTCTCCCTTTGACCACGTCGGATTTCTCCGGGTGCTCCGGGTGCAAAATGTTTTGAGTATAGGAGCAGGGAGGTTCTACTGCAGTTGTACTGGGTCTTGGTGAGACCACACCTGGAGTATTGTGTACAGTTTTGGTCTCTTAATCTGAGGAAGGACGTTCTTGCCATAGAGGGAGTACAGAGAAGGTTCACCAGACTGATTCCTGGGATGTCAGGACTTTCAAATGAAGAAAGACTGGATAGACTCGGCTTGTACTTGCTAGAATTTAGAAGATTGAGGGGGGATCTTATAGAAACTTACAAAATTCTTAAGGGGTTGGACAGGCTAGATGCAGGAAGATTGTTCCCAATGTTGGGGAAGTCCAGAACAAGGTGTCACAGTTTAAGGATAAACGGGAAATCTTTTAGGACCGAGATGAGAAAAACATTTTTCACACAGAGAGTGGTGAATCTCTGGAATTCTCTGCCACAGAATGTAGTTGAGTCCAGTTCATTGGCTATATTTAAGAGGGAGTTAGATGTGGCCCTTGTGGCTAAAGGTATCAGGGGGTATGGAGAGAAGGCAGGTACAGGGTACTGAGTTGGATAATCAGCCATGATCATATTGAATGGCGGTGCAGGCTCGAAGGGCCGAATGGCCTACTCCTGCACCTATTTTCTATGTTTCTATGTTTCCTCTCACACTCCAAAGACGTACAATTTTGCAGGTCAAATGGCTTTGGTTAAAATTGTGTAATTGTCCCTGGTGTGTAGGATGATGTTAGTGACAGGGTGATCATTGGTCAGCGTGGTCTCGGTGGACTGAAGACCATGTTTCCACACTGTATATCTAAAGTCCAATGTCTAACGGTACGCCATAAGGAGCCCATCTGCAGTTCAAAATGTTCCAGGTCCTGGTCACTCTCTGCGCATGTGTAGTCACCAGGGACATTCAAATATCTCTGATCTCCCACTTACTGCAGGAGGAGCAGATGACTGCTATCTGTTATCTCTGTCATTTCTTTTGAGAACAGAAAGACCAGTGTAGAAAAATCCTTACTTGGTTGCTACTCATCGTATACACCAAAGCCCAACACTCAGTAAAACCTGAACTTTGACCTCTCAGCCCTTCACAAACAAACGCTCCCAAGATGGCTGCTATCACACTGACTACTGCACGTTGAGAACTATTTTGCTGCTGCTGACCTCAGAGGTACTGCTGGTCCCACAAGTGATTCTTAGCCTTCGTCACCTACACTCATTGACCTGGAAGGCCAGGAGCATAATCAAGGACGAGTCGCACCCTGGCCACTCCCTCTTCTCTCCTCTCCCATCGGGCAAAAGGTATAGAAGTGTGAAAACGCACAACATCAGATCCCAGCTGTTATTAGGCAACTGAACCATCCGACCAGCAACAAAAGAGCGGTCCTGAACTACCACCTACCTCATTGGAGAACCCAAGACTATTTTTGATCGGACATTACTGGTTATGTTGCACTAAATATTATTCACATTATACCCTTCATCATGTATCTGTACATTGTGAATGGCTCGATTGTAATAATGTATAATGTCTTACCGCTGACTGGTTAGCACACAGCAAAATCTATTCACCATAACTCGGTACACGTGACAATAAACTAAACTAAGCTAAACTGCTCTCAGGCCTTTCATTTGCAAAGCTTTATTCACAGTGAGAACAGCATTCAGTGCAGTATAGATAGACGGGAGCTTCTGAACCCATTGTACCTGTGCTAGCTATTGTAAAATTAATTGCATGGCATTCCTTACCCTAAGCAAAGTCACCCTTCATTCAAGGTTAATTTTCTTCTGATATTATGTGATTTTTCCCCAACCCTGGATATCTGACAGAAGGATTAATTGAATTTCTAAAAGGTGTAAGTCCGGGATTTACGATTGTGATAATACTGCCTGGGCAAACCAAAGGGCAACAGTAAACAGAAAGGATAATGGGGGATCAGTTCTCTAACATGGGTTCTTTCAGGGAGTGGACAGGAGAAAGCAATCCACTGTATCGGCGCCTGCTGGTGCACGCAGGTATCGAACCCCGCGTTCGGAAGTCGTGGTCATGTGCCTCGGGAGGGGCTGCTGTTTTTCGCGCGGTTTTGCTTTCGTGCCACAATTGTGTTGCTGACCACCGTTGTGGTCAGACGTGTTTGCGGAGACCTGTTTGCCAAGGAGCGATTGTGTTAATAAATCAGTTCGGAAAACTTGGTTGTCGTCTCTTGCATCTGCCAAACCACGTCCATTAAATTTTGTTCAAGCGCTGCCGTGTAAAAAATACGTTGTCACCTCATTATCTCATCAACTATCGTGGGATCTTGCTCTGCACATAAACGTCCCACTGATCTGAAATAATTCATTGGTTATGAAATGTTTTCTGATGACCTGAGAGGGGGAAATATAAATCCTAGTCAGATTCTCCTGTATGGCTTCTCATTCCGATAGGCATTTGTTTCTTTCACCATTAATCATTTGGAACCATAGAGATCATTGCTTACCCTGAAGTACAATTTCGCACAAGAATGATATCCAGAAAGCTATAGGAAAACATTTTCCTTCAGTTCCATTACTTTTCTTTCTCTGTAGCTGTCCACATTATAATCACTTCCTGATTTCTAATGCAAAATAATAGAAAGTTGAGCCTGCTGACTAATGCTAAATTATCTTAAATCAAAATCACATAATGCAGAAAAAAGCCCTAGCTGCCTCCTGATATGGATAATATATTACCTAGACCAACCAAAGTTAGTGATACTGCTGTGAGAGTCCTGTTATATCAAAGCATAATTGGGTCTGTTCCAACCCATAACATAACTCCAAGGTAGTTACAATTTGTATTCATGCCTTTGGTCATGAATCATATACAGACAGTGACACCTTGCAAGGCTGTGGAGAGAGAGCATGTTGTAAAACACAGCAGAGTTCAGTGCACATGATGCACATTGATCTCACAAAGCTCATCCGACTTATATCTGTTAGCTCTTTATCAAGTGGTGTCCATCTGATAATAAAATGTGATGAATAAATGCGAGTGGCACAGTGGCACAGCGGTAGAGTCACTGCCGTACAGCGCTTACAGCGCCGGAGACCCAAGTTCGATCCCGACTACGGGTGCTGTCTGTACGGAGTTTGTACGTTCTCCCCGTGACCGCGTGGGTTTTCTCCAAGATCTTTGGTTTCCTCCCACAATCCGAAGACGTACAGGTTTGTAGGTTAATTGGCTTGGTGTAACTGTGAATTGTCCCTAGTGTGTGTAGGATAGTGATCACTGGTTGGTGTGGACTCGGTGGGCAGAAGGGCCTGTTTCCGTGCTGTATTTCTAAACTAAACTAAAACACCTGCTAACCATTAGCATTGGCTAATATTAAACACTGATGTGTATGATCATTTCCTGGACAAAGTCATGTTGTTCTTAACCCAACCTCCGACCTGTAACATCTGAAAGGATTACAAGCATTGCCTCGTTCAGATTCCACTATTCTGAGATAATCCACTTTATTGTGGAAACATCCAAAGAATCTAATTTTGTCAGTAACTAACCTCCTTCCCAATTCAACAATCATACAAGATCTTCCAATGTAAGGATGGCTGCTACTATATATCTGCTGCTGATAGATGCTCCCTCTCATCCCTTCAGTATTCCCACTTTCCCAATGGTAGATTTATTTGCATCCTGACTTTCAGCAAGCCATGTCTCAACACACTAAGTGACATCGTTGAGCTTTATATCCCTTTCTTTCCTGGTTATCCAGTTGACATTTATCCATAATAGAGGACAGACACAAAATGCTGGAGTAACTCAGCGGGACAGAGTAGGAATGGATGGCTTCTCGAGTCGAGACCCTTCTTCAGACCCTCACATGCCCTTAAAAAAAAGGTTGAATCTCTCAAGACTGATATCCAAGACATCTGCATGGTGGCACAGTGGTAAAGTTGCTGCCTTACAGTGCTTGTAGTGCCAGAAACCTGGGTTCGATCCTGTCTAGGGGTGCTGTCTGTACGAGGTTTGTATATTCTCCCTGCAACTGCGTGGGCTTTCTCCGAGATCTTCGGTTTCCTCCCACACTCCACTCCAGTTAGTTGGTTAATTAGCTTGGATTTGTATACTTGGTATCAGTGTAAATTGCCCCTAGTACGTGTAGGGTAGTGTTAATGTGTGGGAATCGCTGCTCGGTGCGTACCCGATGGGCCAAAGGGCCTGCTCCCGTGTTGTATCTCTAAAACTAAATCCCCGCTCTGACATTTATCCATATTTTGTCTATGCCTTGTCGAGTGAAATAATAATCCTGTTCTTTAGAAATCTTTTTATGGGTTTATTACTTGCAGCACCACAAGGAAAGCCTCGCCTGCTGTGTTTCGTTCCTAGTTTCAGTTTATGCATCTCTCGTTTTTTTATTACAGTGTTCATTTTTGACTTGTATTTAATTTCAGCTCTGATTGTGCCTTCCTCTGGTTTTTATTGCTTCCTCTCACCACGCTGTGTCGTGGACTCTTTGATGGATTGCCCCATTTGTACAAAGAGTAATGGAAATTTGTATTTCCCATCTCTTGCCGTTGCTTGGCTCTCATTTCGTAGTATCCAAGTTGCTGTGGTAATACTTGTCTGAAATTTTTCGCAAGACCTGCAACACAGGAATGGCTCATAAATACTCCAAACTTCTAAATTTTAATCCTCAATTCTCAGTTCAGGCATAATGTCAGTTAATAAAACATTATTTTTTACTATTAGACCCGTCTAAATCTTGTACATTGAGTACAAAGACTCGAGGCCATACTGTGGAATAGTTGCTCATACCTTAGCTTAATTCATCTTTGGTTTCAAGTTCCACGCCAGCCTGGAACAGCAACTCGAGTGAATTGGAATGAGTGCACGTTCCATTCATCCAAGGGTTTGCCTTGAAATAAACCATGAAATGAAGGCATAATGCATTGGTCTGTTGACTTTGAACAAACGTTAAGGACTTTCCAGTGCTATTCCTGCAAGAACAGTAGGTTACTCTGGTCAATAGCACATTACAGGAAAGAAGTGATGTCATTGGAGAGGATGTAGAAAGGATTCACCAAGGCTTGAGCTTGAGTAATTAATGGAGATGTCTTGAGGACAGTCCGTATTACAGTTGCAGCGGTGCTGAATGTCTTAAATTGCATGAAAGTAGATAGATCTCCCGGGCCTCTTCAGATATATCTGACCAGAACTGCATGCAAATGGTCCAGCTGAGGACTGACTAAATCTCCCTGGAATTATGTTTATTGCATGACTAATGAGGGCCAGTATCCTGAATACCTTTTAACCACATTAACAACTTGCGAGATCACCTTCAATGATGTTTGCACTTGCACACCAAAGTCCTTCTGATCCTCAGTACTCCTTAGGACCTCAACATACTGGATGGATACCTCGAATATCTAAAGATTTGTCACATCATGAAGAAGGGTTTCGGCCTGAAACGTTGCCTATTTCCTTCGCTCCATAGATGCTGCCGCACCCGCTGAGTTTCTCCAGCACTTTTGTCTACCTTCGATTTTTCCAGCATCTGCAGTTCCTTCGTAAGCACATTCCTCACATCTCACTTATCAGGATGATACATCATCTGTAGGAAGGAACTGCAGAAGCTGGTTTAAACCGAAGTTAGACACAAATTGCTGGAGCAACTCAGCAAGTCAGAAAGCATCTCTGGAGAGAAGGAATAGTTGACGTTCCGGGTGGAGCCCTTTCCACAAACCTCATTTGGTGTTTCTCAGCCCTGCTTACCAACACATTATCCTGCACATTTCCACCGGGTTTGTTGATTTGTTGTCGCATCAACTGAAATTCTATCCCCATGAAAATGTATATCAAATGTACATGTTGCTCCTGCACATAGCTATTGGCAGTTTGCATATGAAGCTCTGCATAAGATATTATGTCCATTTTCTCTGATAGATAGCCCAGGTAGCTCATTCAAGGCTGGTGTTACGCTGCCTTGTTTTGTCCCATCATCAACATCGCTGAACACCTTCGCTCAGTCAGCCTGGACCTACCTGATCTCCCAGTTGCTAATCACTTCAATTCCCCTTCCCATACCCACACTGAATTTTCTGACCTAGGACTCCTCCATTGTCAGAGTGAGGTTAAAAGGAAATTGGAGGTTTGATAGTTACAATAGTTAATTTGAATGTTCATTGCATGACAAACAGCAATCAATCACTGACATTCCTTCAGTCAGACACAACTTCATCCACTCGGGTTTAGGAACTAAAGCAATTATTGTTGTGACTTTTTGGGATGATTTGATTGAGCTTGGAATATTTGCTAATCTATCAGTGCAATGAAAACCCAGTGTAAGTAGGGACTTCTGCAGAGTCCATGGCAAATCTTGTGTAAACACCTTGTATAGGAAGGAACTCAATTTGCTGGTTTAATTCGAAGAGAGACACAAAAAGCTGGAGTAACTCAGCAGGACAGGCAGCATCTCTGATGAAGGGTCTCGACCCAAAACGTTATCCATTCCTTCTCTCCAGAGATGCTGTCTGTCCCACTGAGTTACTGCAGCTTTTTGTGTCTATCTTTGCACCAAACACCTTGGCAGCTACAAGTGCAAATTCTGTTTGCCATGTCCTGTGAGCATGCAAAGTCACCAATAAAAGGTTTGGGAAGTCATGGTCTGGAAATATAGAAGCAACAATCTATTTATCAACGTTACACTTCTGGGATCATGATGACTGATCATTAGAAGAAAGGTTACGGCTTGAAACGTCACCCATTCCTTCTCTCCAGAGATGCTGCCTATCCCGCTGAATTATTCTGGCATTTTATGTCTATCTACAATTTCTTCTTAGGTAGACAAAATTGCTGGAGAAACTCAGCGGGTGCGGCAGCATCTATGGAGTGAAGGAAATGGGCAACGTTTCGGGACGAAACCCTTCTTCAGATTTCTTCTTACACTCTACTGTACTTTCCTCACAGAGAAGTTAAGAACACATACTGTACAAGTACATGGAAGCCTAGTTAGTTGCATTGCTCTGGAAAACTGCAATAGTCAGGATTGAGAAGTGTCCTAAACTATCGTCATGGGAACCATCCCTCTACATTTCAGTCCTGATGCAGGGTCTCGACTCAAATGTTCGATCATCCCTCCACAGCTCAACCTGTTGAATTCTTCCAGCAGTTTATTTTTTTCTCCTACATGGTACTGTATTTGGCTTTAGTACATGGAATCCTCACTTCCTGGGATGCAGGTTGTCGGAATAGCTGAAGCTTGTAAAATATATTTTTGAAAGTTCGGAAACTTAAGAAAACCTTCCTATGAATATTGCAAATATTTATATCAATTGTGCTATGAGGTAAATTACATTGCTCAATAACGCATTTAACTGTAAGAGTCATAGAATCTTTCTCCCCTTGGCCCAACTAGACCATGTTGATCAACATGTCCCATCTACACTAGTCCCACCTGCCTGCATTTGGCCCATATCTCTAATAAACCTCTGCTATCCATGTACCCGTCTAAGGGGCCTGTCCCACAGGTAATTTTTTAGGCGATAAGGCTGTCTCCACATGGTCACTGTGGTGTTGCCTGTATGGTCGTGAGAAGTCTCCTCAGTTGCCCAAAGAGTTGTAGTGTTTTTCTGTTCGCTGCTGGATTTTGAAATGTTCAAAACTTTTCGGCGACAGTCAGCGACCGTGGACTTGTCGTAGTTTGTCTTCTCCTGACGTGGGTGCTGTCGTAGGTTGTCGTTGGTTATTGCCAGGATGGAGTAGGTTGTCGCCGGTGCTGACTTTGGTGAATTCAATCATCATAGTCGCCGACAGCCGCCTAAAAAAAATCGCTTTAGTGGGACAGGCCCTTAAATGTTTCTTAAACGTCAATAGAAGATCAAAGTTGCTGAGGTAGAGGCTAGTGTTACTGAGTGTTGAAGTGCCTGATGGCTCGTACGGAGATACTTCGATTTTAGTGAAACTTCTTGACTATAATACAGTGCATTACCTTA
Organism: Leucoraja erinaceus; assembly: GCF_028641065.1. Classification (NCBI taxonomy): domain Eukaryota; kingdom Metazoa; phylum Chordata; class Chondrichthyes; order Rajiformes; family Rajidae; genus Leucoraja; species Leucoraja erinaceus. The sequence goes on from NC_073397.1 coordinate 3,671,511, forward strand.
TTCTCTGCACAGATTTCTACATCAGGCAACAATTACAAAACAACAAACTTGCAGAGTAAACTGGAAATACAGACAATCAAGTGAAGTCTTGTGAGGCTGATGTCCAATGTGCGTTGTAATGCCAGTGTGACTCTCTGGCCGAAAACACTGATCATCATCCCCAAATGTAAGAATAAATAGAAAATTAGTAAGATTTGTTGGGTTTTTTTGGTTGAAGTGCGTAGTATCTTTGTTGGTTACAATCGCATTATTTGCATTAAATGTCGGAATAAAGGGCCTGTCCCACTTGGACGACTTAATCCACGAGGTTAGAAGACCCTAAACCAGTTGAAAAAAATGTCAAGGTTGTGTTGACTCGCTGAAGTAAAAGACCTCCTACGACTATGTCTACGACCTCCTACGACCCCCTCGACCTCAGTCTTCCAAGTCAAGTCAAGTCAAGTCAAGTTTATTTGTCACATACACATACGAGATGTGCAGTGAAATGAAAGTGGCAATGCTCGCGGAACAACAAAACAACCAAACAAATTATAAACACAATCATAACACACATATTATTTTACATAATAAATAACAGAAGGAAAAACGTTCAGTAGAGTTAGTCCCTGGTGAGAAAGGCGTTTACAGTCCGAATTGCCTCTGGGAAGAAACTCCTTCTCAACCTCTCCGTTCTCACTGCATGGCAACGGAGGCGTTTGCCTGACCGTAGCGGCTGGAACAGTCCGTTGCAGGGGTGGAAGAGGTCTCTCATGATTTTATTTGCTCTGGAGTTGCACCTCCTGTTGTATAGTTCCTGCAGGGGGGTGAGTGAAGTTCCCATAGTGCGTTCGGCCGAACGCACTACTCTCTGCATAGCCTTCTTGTCCTTGGCAGAGCAATTCCCGAACCAGATGGTAATGTTCCCGGACAAGATGCTTTCCACCGCCGCTGCGTAGAAGCACTGTAGGATCCTCGGAGACACTCTGAATTTCCTCAATTGCCTGAGGTGGTAAAGGCGCTGCCTTGCCTTACTCACCAGTGCTGAGTAAGCACTTCCACATCTAACACCGACTACGACTAGCTACGAGTGGAAAATGATCACATGATAAAACAATGTCATGTTTGCATTTTTCCCCCCGGGCCAGTTACCGACCTACGACTACCCACGACTATCTACCACTACATACAACTACCATCACGACCTACTAAGACCTACCTATGACCTACCTACGAGTAAAATGTATCAATTTTTTCCATGCCAAGCTTTTTTTTACTCGTGTACATTTTTTATCTGGCTGGAAAAAACGCCGCAACCTACTTGAGGCCACAAGTACGTGGAGACCACTCACGAGCATGAAGAAGAGTTACGAAGACCTCCTACGACCTCGTGGCCACCATGCTGCGAGTATGAGTCAAGGGCAAACTTGGCAGAGGTCGCCAATTACGTTGTGAAAGTGGGACAGAGGCTTAACCCATTCCTTCTCTCCAGAGATGCTGCCTGTCCTGCTGAGTTACCCCAGCATTTTCTGTCTGTCTTCGGTGTAAACCAGCACCTGCAGTTCCTTCCCACACCCTTTATTTGCACGTTTTATTGCCACACCTCTGAAAATAGTGACCAGCCGAAGATAACGCCCTGAAGCCGTGAGCATTTTACATCAACAGTGCAGGATTATTCCCAGATTACTGTCCATCCCTCCTGACTAACACTTTCCAATTGACAATGCATTATATGGTGAGATATGTATAGAGTCTGAAGATGGGTCTCAACCCAAAACATCACCCATTCCTTCTCTCCAGAGATGCTGCCTGTCCCACTGAGTTGCTCCAGCTTTTTGTGTCTATCTTTGGTGTAAACCAGCAACTGGAGTTCCTTCCTACACATTATGTGCTTACACATTATTTGTATTACTAACCAATATATATTTAGTTTATCTTTTCCTTCCTCCTGCTACAGAGCGATATTATTAACACCCTAATCCAATAGGTGAAAGTTACCACTAAAATTCATTTTCAAAGTATTATCACTGGATGTGCAGATTTAAGTGTAAGTCTCTGGGAAGCCACATGGCTAACCAATGGATTCAGATGCTTCTTGTTTAGTTTAGTTTAGTTTAGAGATACAGCACTGAAACAGGCCCTTTGGCCCATCAAGTCCGCACAAACCAGCGATCCCCTACACTAACACTATCCTACACATGCTAGGGGCAATTTTACATGTTACCATCCAACTAACCTACAAAACTGTACGTCCTTGGAGTGTGGGTGGAAACTGAGGATCTCGGAGAAAACCCACGCAGGTCACGGGGAGAACGTACAAACTCCGTACAGACAAGCATCCACAGCTCGGATCCAACCTGTTCTCTGGCGCTGTAAGCACCGTAAGGCAACAAATCTACCGCTGTACCGCCGTGCCAACAGTGCAGAATAATTTGGGGAGATTATGAAATGGACAATCTGTCAATGAGGGTAAGGAATTAAAACCAGCAACGGCAGAGGCATCAGCATAATGGAACCTGGGTCTGTGGCGCTGTAAAGGGGCTGTCCCACTGTGGCGACCTAAATGGCAAGTTTAGAAGAGTTTAGGAGAGTTTGAATAAATGTCATGTTGAAGACCTTCTTCGACTATGTGCAAGACTAGCTTCGACTAGCTTCGGGAAAATTGGACACCGAATAGTGGAGAGTGAAGACGACCTTCTTCGATCTCCTTCGATCTCCCTTCGACTATGTTGAAGACTATCTATTGACTACCTTCGACTACCTTCGATTATCGACTATCCTCGATTACCTACGAATAACATGCCGACTTACTACGATCTACTTTGACTAAACCTATGAGTAAAAAAAGTATCAAATTCAACATGTTGAAAAATACGCCACGACCTAGCTGAGGCCACGAGTACGTGGGGACTACTCTCGGGCATGAAGGAGAGTTACAAAGACTTCCTAGGACCTCGTGTCGACCATGCTGCGAGTATGAGTCGAGGGCAAACTCGTCTGTAGTCGCGGATTAGGTCTCCGCAGTGGGACAGCCCCTTTAGGCAGTAGCTCTACCACTACGCATCCATGCCGCTCCAGTGTGCTTCCCAGTCTTAGTTAGTTGTCTGATTTATTATTACACTCACTGTCAATGATTTCTCATGTTTTGCATGTGGAATGTCAATCGTTGGGTCATCAGTCATTCTGAAGATAAGATCTATCAGGCATCACATTATCCATGTGCAAATGCTCATCCCGCCTGCCTTTTATCAAGTGTCACCTTCGCATTAAATGGCAAATCAAATAATGGGGAGCCCCCATTACATGCTGGCAAACTAGAATCTTGACGATTAGGGATAACATTAAATATTGTAGAACGATCACTTCATGCCAGTTTTGCTAAATGTAATTGCTTCCTTCCTGCTAATACACTGTGTCAAACATGCTTGCAAGAACAGATGCATCACAAAGCTTCCAACACCCTGTACTACGTGTAGGAATATGCATAGATTCATACCATGTGGAAACAATTATTTGCTAGGGATAGAATAGGATTTCAGCTGCTTATCAAGATGGCTGAACTTCAGGTGCAGTTAATGGTAATTGTGTACAAGGGATGCATCCTTTAGGGACAATTATGATACTAGGATGCATCCATTTAGGGACAGATGTGGGGGAAGGAACTGCAGACTCTGGTTTACACCGAAGAAAAACACTAAAAGCTGGAGTAACTCCACGGGACAGGCAGCATCTCTGGAGAGAAGGGATGGGTGATGTTTCGGGTCAAGACCCTTTTTCAGACTGTATTGTGTCAGAGGAAGGGTCCCAACCTGAAACGTCACCCATTCCTTCTCTACAGAGATGCTGCCTGTCCCGCTGAGTTACTCCAGAATTTTTGTCTATGTCTGGTCATTATTTCTTCTCGGTTGCTCACTGGTTAATGGAAGAAAAGAGGAGAATTATGTGTGACAAGTTTTTCTGATTGTTGGTTCAACAGTAAGTAGTATAGTAGCAGTAGTTATAGGACCATTGTCCTTTCTGCAGTTTATTCATTTTTTAGTATTTAGTTTAGAGATACAACACAGAAACAGGCCCTTTGGCCCATCGAGTCTGCACTGACCAGTGATCCCTGCACATTAACACTCCCAACACACATTAGGGACAATTTACATTTACACCAAGGCAATTAACCTACAAACCTGTACTAGGAGTGTGGGAGGAAACTGAAGTTTTCGGAGAAAACCAACGCAGGTCACGGGGAGAACGTACAATCTCCGTACAGACGGCGCCCGTAGCCGGGATTGAACCCGGGTTCTCTGGCGCCGTAAGGTAACAACTCTACCGCTGCACGACTGTGCCGCCCACGAATGCATCTGTGGATGAATTTTAAAATGATGGTGCAATACTCAAAGGTAGCCGATGTTTGTAATAATAGACTTCAGAAAATTGTGCATGCATTACGTGGAAATAAGTCAATACAGAAAAATCTGAAGTTTCGTAAAAGAGCAAGGGTAAGCAATATTAACCACGTTGTGCAATTTTAACGGTGATGCTAGAAGCAGAAATCTGGGGGTGTTTCGACACAAGATTTGTTTGTGGTAGGACAAGTCCAGAATGCTACAAAGCCAAATGCACTCTCGTTCGATTTGTACAGAGATGGATCATGAAGGTGGCATCTTTTTGTTGCTGTCTTTTTCCTCAAAGCTCAGAATCTTACTTTGGGGAAGATGTCATGGCTTTGGAAAGCAAGAAGAGTCAGATAGTGTAGGAAGGAACTGCAGATGCTGGTTGATAGACACAAAATGCTGGAGTAACTCAGCGGGCCGGGCAGCATCTCTGGAGAGAAGGAATGGGTGATGTTTTGGATCCAGACCCTTCTTCAGACTGAGAGTCAGGGGAGAGGGAGATGTAGAGATATGGAAGGGTAAGGTGTGAAAACACACTTCAAAGGGGACGATGATGAAGGAAATGTAGATGGGCATATGATTAGCCGAGAGGAAGGTGACAACGAGGCATACAATCAGGACCGTTAAACTAGTCGATGCACTGGGATGGGAGAGGGACAGTGAGAGAGGGAAATCAAGGGTTACTTACAGTTAGTGAAATCAGTATTCATACCGCTGGGTTGGTGAGTTATACAGCACGGAAACATGTCTTTTGGCCTCTTTGTCCATTCTGATTGAATAGTTGCCAGTTTATCTGGCCTCTGCAAGTATACTAACAATGTTAGTTACATTGTTATCTGAATAGTTAATGACAACGAACAACAGTGGAGCCAGCGTTAACCCTGCAGAACACCACTGGTCACAGGCCTCAGAAAAAACACCATCTACAATCACACTTCCAAGCCAATTTTGAACCCAGTTGGCAAGGTCATTTTGGATTCCATGTGATCTAACTTTCCAGAGCAGCTACTCTGTGGACATTGTCAAAGGTCTGGTCCACTGCCTTGCAATGATGGCAGGGCATCAAACAGTTCAGCCCAAGGACAGACCATGCAGAAAACTATGCCAAGTTAAATTAATCTCCTTTGCCTGCACATTTATTTTTAGTTTAGTTTGGAGACACAGAGTGGAAACAGGCCCGTCAGCCCACCAAGTCCACGCTGACCAATGATCCAGGTACAATAATTTTATCCCAGACTTGAGGGACAATTTTGGAATGCGGGACGAAACCGGAGCAACCGGAAAAAACTCACACGGTCACAGGAAGAACATGCAAACTCCGTGCAGACAGCACCCACGGTCAGGATCGAACCCGCGTGTCTGGCACTGTAATGGCCCTGTCTCACGGTACGAGTTCATTCCAAGAGCTCTCCCGAGTTTGCCCTGATTCGAACTCGGAGATTTACAGTAATGGCCACTTGTCGGTAATCGGGGCTCTCGTGGACATTTTTCATCATGTTGAAAAATCTTCACGAGTCTTCCTGAGTTTACCTGTCAATAGCGAGTCTTCCCAAGTACCTGCCATTAGCGTTACGAGCTGCTAAGAGACGTCCCCGAGCTCCGACGTACCTGCTACGTTCATTCTCGTTTGATTTTTTTTTAAACTCAGGAGAGCTCTTGGAATGAACTTGTACCGTGGGACAGGGCCATAAGGCAGTAACTTTATCGCTGCGCCACTCTGCCACCCTGCCACATAAACCATATCCTTCATTTCCCTGCATATCATGGAATAGTATAGCACAAGAACATGCACTTCGGACCACAACGCCTGTGCCAAACATGATGCAAAGACTATCCCTTATCTACCTGCAAATACTCCATATCCCTCGATTCGTTGCATATCCATATGCCTATCCAAAAGTCACAAATGTCGCTAACACATCTGCTTCAACCGCATCTCCAGCAATGCATCACAGGCACTCACCACTGTCTGTGTAAAATAACACTTCCCCCACACATCTCCTTTAAACTTTGCCCCTCTCACCTTAAATCTATGCCTCCTGGTATTTGATTTTTCCATCCGGAGAAAATGCTTCTGACCCACTACCCTGTCTACAGTATATGTCCTCCTGCCCACAAAGTCGGAGACAAAAATAATGGTGAGCAAGAGGGGAGCAAATCTGCAGGAAAATGACAAAAACATTCACAGGCTGCAAGGTAGATATTTTTTGTGACCTGTAATAGACATAGAAAACATAGAAATTAGGTGCAGGAGTAGGCCATTCGGCCCTTCGAGCCTGCACCGCCATTCAATATGATCATGGCTGATCATCCAACTCAGTATCCCGTACCTGCCTTCTCTCCATACCCGCTGATCCCCTTAGCCAGAAGGGCTACATCTAACTCCCTCTTAAATATAGCCAATGAACTGGCCTCGACTACCCTCTGTGGCAGAGAGTTCCAGAGATTCACCACTCTCTGTGTGAAAAAAGTTCTTCTCATCTCGGTTTTTAAAGGATTTCCCCCTTATCCTTAAGCTGTGACCCCTTGTCCTGGACTTCCCCAACATCGGGAGCAATCTTCCTGCATCTAGCCTGTCCAACCCCTTAAGAATTTTGTAAGTTTCTATAAGATCCCCTCTCAATCTCCTAAATTCTAGAGAGTATAAACCAAGTCTATCCAGTCTTTCTTCAAAAGACAGTCCTGACATCCCAGGACATCCCAGTAATGATGATTGATCAATAGTGTGCAGCAATAGAGTTGCTGCCTTACAGCAAGGGCCAACTGGGTTTAATGCTTACATTGAGTGCTATCTGAATGAAGTTTGTACTTTTCCCCTGTGACTGGGTAAGTGTTCTCCAGGTGCTCTGGTTCTCTCCCACCTCCAAAAGACGTGCAGGTATTTTTGGTTAATTGCCTTTTGTAACTTGTCCCGAATGTGAAGGAAAGGACTAGCGTAAGGGTTATTGCTGGTTATTGCGGACTCGGTGGGCTGAAGGTCTTGTTTCTATACTCTATCACTAGACTAAACTAAACTATGCCTCATAATTTTATATACTTCTTTCATGTCTCCCTGCAACTTCCGGCATTCCAGAGAAAACAAGCTAAGTTTATCCAACCACTCCCTGGAGCTGATAAGCCCTTCTTCAGGCATCAGTCTGGTAATCTCCTCTGCACCACTGCCAAAGCCTCCATATCCTTCCTGTAACAGGATGGCCAGAACTGCACATCATCCCCAAACTGTGGCCTAACCAAGCCCTATAACACTACATCGTGACTTCTATATGTACACTGCGAATGGTTCGATTGTAATTATGTATTGTCTTTTTCGCTGACTAGTTTAGTTTAGTTTAGTTTAGAGATACACCATGGAAACAGTCCCTTTGGCCCACCTTGTCCGTGCCGACCAGTGATTCCCGCATATTAACACTATCTTATACACACTAGGGACAAGTTACATTTATACCAAGCCAATTAACCTACCAACCTGTACGACTTTGGAGCGCGCAACAAAAGCTTTTCACTGTACCTCGGTACACGTGACAATAAACTAAACTGAACTTAGCCTCAATGCCCTGACCCTTGAATGCAAGCATACATCGTCTATAGCCCTTCATTGCCTTCACCTATTGTTGTTATCTCCACTATACCCTCACCCAACTGATTTCATTTACCAATCAACCCCTCGTCACCTGGTTTCACCTCTTTTACCAGCTTTTGCCCCATCCTTTCCCCCTCCCACTTCCTTAGATTGGCCATTTCTGCTTTATTCTTTCAGTCCTGATGAGGGACCTCTCCATTTAACTCCGCAGATGCTGCCTGGCCCATTGAGTTCCCACAGCTACTAGTTTTTCTTTCTCTAGATTTGAGAAACTCCAGTCTCTATTGCCTACTTTTTTTTATTGTTGAATAGATTTCATTATTATGCTTAGAACGCTTCATTATACTCAGAAGTTAGAAACTCATCGAGATGTGCAGTGCTTTTGTTACGAGACACTAATCTAGAGACACAAGTCTTATCAAGGTCGCTGAAGAATTTTAATTCAGTACAGAAATAATTCTGAATGGTAGCAGTAAAAGTGTACTTGAATTATAAGCCGTATGGTTCACTATTGTCCCTGAGGTGGAAAACGTGCCAACTTTTTCTGGCTTCTTCTTTGTCTTGCATCTGACGAGCACAGCCTAAAGCTGCAGAACAACTTGTTCTATTTGAACTTATTTGATTGTGCACGCCGGGTTGATTACATTTGTTGAAACAGGGTGGACCACATGAAGGTTCCTGGCTGAGCCTATTTGTGACTACAGAAAAGGCCTAGCAAGACACTTAGATACGGGAAAAGTTTGGGATGGACAATAGATGAAGCCTTGCTAATGATATGTGAATCTCTTCAACAAGTAAGAAAAGTGACTACTTCTTCTACAGAAAATAAATGTTCCAAAACATGTTATATGTAGTCATTGAAGTGATTTCAGAAATGTAGCCTTAAGGATGCCTTTTTCTTGAGCAAAGCAGTCCTTGTACCAAATGTACACTGGTATCCTCCCTAATTATTACACTGCTGCATGAACAACTGCATCAGGGCCGCCTCCTGCATCCATACAGAACTCATTGATTTCATTAATTTTATCACTGACTTCCACCCTGCACTAAAATTCACTTGGGCTATCTCTAACACCTCTCTCCCCTTTCTCGATCTCTCTGTTTCCATTGCAGGGGATAGATTATTGACAGATGTCTACGATAACCAACTCCACAGTTATCTAGATTTCACTAGAATTGCAAGCATTTATTTCCAGAGGGCTAGAATACCAAAATAGGGATGTAATACTGAGGCTCCATTAGGTTCTGGTCAGGCTGCACTTGGAGTATTACAAGCAATTTTGGGCACAATATCTGAGGAAGGATGTGCTGGCTCTGGGGAGGGCCCAGAGGAGGTTTACAAAAATGATCCCAGGAATGAGTGGGTTAACCTATGATTAGCGTTTGATGGCACTGGGCTTGCACTCACTGGAGTTTAGAAGGTTGAGCGGGGACTTCATTGAAACTTACCGAATACTAAAAGACTTGGATGGAGTGGGTGTGGAAAGGATGTTTCCACTTGTGGGGAAATCTAGGACTAGAGGTCATAGCCTCAGAACTAAAGGATGTTCCTTTAGGAAGGAGATGAGGAGGAATTTCTTTAGTCAGAGGGAGGTGAATCTGTGGAATTCAATGCCATAGAAGGCTCTGGAGGCCATCAATTGATCTTTTTTAAGGCAGAAATAGCTGGATTCTTGATTAGAAAGAGTGTCAGGGGTTAAGGGGAGAAGGCAGGGGAATGGGGTTAGAGAGAGATAGATCAGCCATGATTGAATGGCAGAGTAGACATGATGGGCTGAATTGGCTGATTCTGCTTCTGCCACATATGAACTTAAACTGCAACTCCTCAGTCAAGTGTCAGCCGAGAATTTGAATGTGCTACAATTGAGGCATGACTGACACCTTGGTGAAACTGCATGACATTCCTTACTATTTTGTAAGCACCGTATCTTGGTCTCCCTCTCAGGTCTATTTTACACTCTACTGGATTAAAAATGTGAATTTATATAGCCGCTGCAATAAAGCATGCAATGCCACACACTGTATAGATTTCCAGGTAACAAGAAGAATGGTTGTAACAATGTCCTTGATGTGCAAAAGGCCCGGATGCTTCCACAAACAATGTGAATGACTTCCCTTAATACATGGCGCGTGCTTAGAAATTGCTGTGGGAAGATTGTCATTTCACCATTCAATCATCAATAAGACCCACAGGATGATTTATATTTTTAATAACCAGAATGTCTCTTGAAACAAATATCAGATTTAAAATAACTCTCTGCACACTGTCACAGAATTGCAGCAACCAGCTTCCGACGTAAATGTACAGGAGGTCCTTAATCTATGAGTTTCACGATGCAGACTGACATGTCTTGGGAACGTCTCATAGCTGAACCTTTTGGTGGTCAGTCAGCTCACTCACTTTTCAAACCTTCATTCTGAATATATATTTTTTATATATAGATACATACACACACTGAAGATCGACACAAAACGCTGGAGTAACTCAGCGGGACAGGCAGCATCTCAGGAGAGAACGAATGGGTAGCATTTTGGGTCGAGTCCTTTCATCAGTCTGACGAGGGGTCTCGACCCGAAACGTCACCCATTCCTTCTCTCCAGAGATGCTGCCTGCCCCGCTGAGTTACTCCAGTATTCGGTGTCTAACTTCGGTGTAAACTGGCATCTGCAGTTCCTTCCAGCACATTATTTCGCCTCCATTCACCATCATTTCGCATACAGCCACTCTCTTCGAATACCACCTTAAAATCTGAATGGAAAATATTAGCTGCCGTGTAAATGAATACAATTGTGGAGTCCAGCTGTGGGTGATTAAAGTGGCACATGAACATATGCAGGAGATGGCAGACAAAACTGATTTGACCTCTGCCCTTGATCCTCCCATAGAACTAGTCAAAAGGAAAAATCCAAAGTACTGAAGGAACTAACAGATCAGGCAGCATCTGTGTAGGAAAATGAGCAGATGACCTTTTGTATCAGGACTATTCTTCAGACTAAAACATCCTTGACCATTCCCTCCACAGATGCTGCCTGACCTGCTGAATAGCTTCAACTTTATATTTTATGCTTCAGATTCCAGCATTTGCAATCTCTGGTGTGGCTGGATTAAAAGCAATGTAACCTTATTGGATTCCTTGACACTGCTAACTTAATTAAATCAACTCGGAGAGTGTTATAAAACCCCAAATGGATCATCCTCTTGCAAAAATATTTTGGAATTATGCAGGGGAGTGATTTTATTTTTATTGGTTGGGTTGTTCTTTGTCCTCCACCAAAACATAAAACTGTCAAGTGCTCGAAATAGTGAACAAGAGGAGAATATTTTGGAAGAACTGTCCAACTAGCAACATCTAACGATGGAATTATGTGTCATCGTATCCAATAATATTCCACCACCAGATATATCTTCCCCTCCCCAGCATTTAGTTTAGTTTAGTTTAGGGATACAGCGTGCAAATAGGTTCTTCGGCCCACCGAATCTGCCCCGACCAGTGATCCCCGCACATTAACGCTACCCTACACATACTAGGGACAATTTTACATTTACGCCAAGCCAATTAACCTACAAACCTGTACGTCTTTGGAGTGTGGGAGGAAACCGAAGATCTCAGAGAAAACCCACGCAGGTCACGGGGAAAACGTACAAACTCCGTAACAGACAGCACCAGTAGTTGGGATCGAACCCGGGTCTCTGGCGCTGAAAGTGCTGTAAGGCAGCAACTCTACCGCTGCCCCACCGTGCAGCCCCTTCGAAGGGAATATTCAATTTATGACTCGCTGATCTACTCTTGGTCTCAGCCAACCATTCCATCTTTACCAGCTGTTTCCCAGGCAATTATCAGAGATATAACACACAGTTTTTACCTCCCCCCTTTCCACCATTGCGGAACCCATGCATTACTTCCAAGTGAACCAGTGGCTCTTTTGCACATCTTCCAATTATATATATCATTCATTGCACTCAATGTGACATTCTATCCATCATGGAAATTGAGTGCCGGTTGGGTATCCATTCTATAGATTACTTCCCTCCAGTCTGTCGATGGCAATACTGATAATCATATCTACAAAAGAGCTGCAGATGCTGGTTTAAACCGAAGATAGACACAAAAAGGAGTAACTCAGCGGGTCAGACAACATCTCTGGTGAAAAGGAATAGGTGACTATTCGGGTCGAGACCCGTCTTCAGACTGAGAGTCAGGGGAAAGGGAAATGAGAAATAGCAACATTCATATTGAGAGATATAGAGCAAATGATATAGAATGATATGCAAAACAGTATTGATGATAAAGGAAACAGGCCATTGTTAGCTGAGCGCTAGGTGAAAACAAGTTACAGACAATGAGACTCACAAGACGACTTTGAAGCAGGGACAAGGACTTGGGTGGTGTAGGGGTGGAGGGAGGAGGAGATGCAAGGGTTACTTGAATGTTAGAGCAATCAATATTCATACTGCTGGGGTGTAAGCTGCCCAAGCGAAATATGAGGTGCTGATAATCATGCTGCTTGTCTCTTTAATTCTCTGTCCCACTGCCATTGCTTTGCCCTTAAACATTTCCTGAGTTCCTGTGCTGCTCATTGAAAGCTCACGGACACAGTGGCACAGCTGTAGAGCTGCTGCCTCACAGTGCCACAGACCCGGGTTTGATCCTGGCTGTAGGTGCTGTCTGCACAGAGTATGTACCGTCTCCCTGTGACTCCGTGGGTTTTGTCTGAGTGCTCCGTTTTCCTCCCACGTGCAGGTTTGTAGATTAATTGGCTTGTGTAAATTGGCCCGAGGGTTTAGGATGCTAAAGTGGGATAACATGCGGGTGATCAATGTGGGTGGCGTGTGTGGCTGAAGGCCCTGTTTTCACATTGTATCTCTAAACTAAACTAAACCAAACCGCATCTGTGCACTTCGTAAAGCTGGGACCCTACACTGGATTTAACTATTTCAGGTTCTCTCACCACAGCTTTCTCGGCTGTTTCAAAGTGTTGTATTTTCTCTCTCCAACTGCCACTTGGAGTCAGAATCTTATAGCATGCAAACAGGCCCTTTGGCCCAACGCGTCCATGCTGACCAAGATACCCCACCTACTAGTCCCATTTATCTGTGTTTGGCCCATATCTCTCCAAACCTTTCCTCATGTCTTTTGAATGTTTTTATTGTACCTGCCTCAACTACTTGCTTTGACAGCACTTTCCTTGTTACCTGCCACCATCTGTATTGAAAAGCTGTCCCTCAGGTTCCTGTTAACTCTTTCCCCTCTCACCTTAAACCGATGCCCTCCGGTCTTGATTTCTCTATTCTGTGGAAAAAGACTGTGCATTCAGCATATCTATGTCCTTCATGATTTTAAATACCTCGTGTAGGGTGGCAGGGTGGTGCAGCGCTAGAGTTGCTGCCTAACAAGCAACAAGCAACACAGGGCCAGAGTCCCTGGTTCGATCCCGACCACAGGTGCTGTCTGTATGGAGTTTGTACGTTCTCCCTGTAGTGGGTATTCTCTGAGGCCTTTGATGTCCTCCCACACTCCAAAGACCTACGGGTTTGTAAGTTAATTGGTTTGGTATAAGTGTAAATTGTCCCTATTGTGTATAGGGTAGTGTGGGGATCGCTGGTCGGGGCGGACTTGATGGGCCAATGGGCCTGTTTCCACGTTGTATCTCTGAATCAAACAAAACTAGAACATCCTCAGTTTCCTATGCTCCAAAGAACAAAGCCCTAGCCTATCCAACCTCTCCCTATAACTCAGCTTCTTGAGTCCTGGAAACATCCTCACAAATTAATTCTGTACTCTTTCAGTCTGTAATTTATCCCATCAGATAAAGTATAAAAGGAAGTTTAATTTGACACCTAATTCACTTTCATATCTTCAGTATTAAAACAGTTATGGCCATTTTCATACTCGGAAATTAGCATCTTGTTCCCTATTGCTTTTTCACTGACTTAATACAAAAGCTGTGATCGAGAACAGTCAAAAGCCCAAAACGTTCTTAAAAATTAAGAGAACCAAAATACATTTTCAGTTATTATAGATTGAAGCATTCTGAAACAAATATGAAACAATCTTACTTAGATGACTTGAAATTAAACCATATAATTAGTTAGTTACCTAATTGTAGCTAATTACAAAATTCAATTACTAGATCTAAACATCTATCAATTTCTTAAAAATAGATTAACATTTTTAAATAGCCTAAGTGTCCAAATAACATTCACACAATAATTCACAATATAACATAATTTTTAAATCTCATTGTCATGGGTTTATAGGCCAAATGGAAAGAATTTAATGTTTAATACCTGTAAATTAATGGCCATTTAAATCAGCTTGCGAGTGGGTTTTTCTGGAATGCGACCATTTGGAACATTGCGGTTGCAGTGATTTAGTCCCCCATATCTGCAGCAAAAATATTGCCGGTTCGTTCGGGGAAAAAAATCACCGTTTCTCAACTTAAAATGTGAGTTAAATGCATCTTAAGAAACACTTTTATACATATAAATAAACTACTTTCTTTTACCTGTCCCCTACATAAAATCCGTCCCCGTTGTCGGTGTTGACGGCTTCAGAAGCTGATTTTAAAATCACTCCAGCGATTAACTTGTCGGGCGAATTTAAAAAAAAACCACACAGAACGGCCGTCGGAACGATTCTTTAGCAAACGCTTGCAGACCAACAAAATATAATCCACGACCAGGTCGGAGAAAACCGCTTTAACCACCCCCCCCCCCCCTCAAACGCGCCAAAATCGCGCACACGGTCAGTGGCAGAATTGCAGCGCCGCTGAAGGTAAGTATTGTAACATACCTACAGTAGGGTGTCCAAAAACTGAGCATAACACTCCAACGCCTCACCTATATCCTCTGCTACCGTAAGACTAGTTAACACTGTACCACGGTACACATGACAATAAACAAAACTATAACTGTAAGATAGTGTCCAAACTTTACTCAGTTTCCTGACTGATGAAGCCCATTGAGCCAAAAATCTTCTTCACAACCCAATCTATCTGCGATGCCACTTTCAGGGAAATATGTACTTGCACTCCTAAATCTCTCCACTCTACAGCAGTACCCAGGGCCCTCTCATTCACTTTTACAGTCCTGCTTGTTTTGACTTCAAAAATATATAGTTAAACTCCATGTGCCATTCCTCAGACTACATTCCCAGCTGGTCAAGGTCCCACTATAATTCATGATGACCATCATCACTGTCCATGATACTATCTATTTAACTATAATTTAGGTCTAGATTTGGTGGTGCTGGCTCGAAGGACCGAATGGCCTACTCCTGCACCTATTGTCTATTGTCTATTGTTTTTTTTTATTGTCATGCATACCACGTTACAATGATAAGCTTTGTTTTGCATGCTATCTAATCAAATCAGATAATGTTATATATGTCAAGCCAATCTCACGTACAATAGGTAGAATGAAGAGAAAGATGCAGAGTGCGGAATATATAGTATATAGCAGTATATCACAACACTTCTGGAGTCAAAGTCCAATGTCCGCAATGAGATATAGGAGAATCAGACTATACCCTAGCTAAGGGCAGTCACGGTGGCGCAGCGGTAGAGTTGCTGCCTCACAGCAAATGCAGCGCCGGAGATCCGAGTTCGATCCCGACTACGGGTGTGCTCCCGGCAACGGGCGCTGTCTGTATGGAGTTTGTACGTTCTCCCCGTGACCTGCCTGGGTTTTCTCCCAGATCTTGGGTTTCCTCCCACACTCCAAAGACGTACAGGTTTGTAGGTTAATTGTCTTGGTAAATGTAAAAATTATCCCTAGCGGGTGTAGGATAGTGTTAATGTACGGGGATCGTTGGTCGGCGCGGACCCGGTGGGCCGGAGGGCCTGTTACAGCGCTGTATCTCTAAACTAAACTAAACTAAATATATGGAAGAACAGTTCAGATGCCTGAAAAAAGAGGGGAAGAAGCTGCTTCTGAGCCTGGTGCTGCGGGCTTTCAAACTTCTGTATGTTCTGCTCAATGTGATCAGGGAGGAGAAGGAATGGCTGTGGTGAGAAAACTCTTTGATTATCTTGGCTGCTTTTTCAAGATAGTGTAAAGTGCAGATTGAGTCAATGGTGGGGAGTTTGGCCTGTGTAATGGACTAGGCAGCATCTGCAACCCTCTGCGATTTCTTGCAGTCTTGGGCAGAGCTGTTCCCAAACCAAGCTGTGATGTAATCTGGCAATATACTTTCAAGAGTGAATCTACAGAAGTTTGGAAGAGTCATTGGAGACATGCTAAACTTCCTCCACCTGCTGAGCATGTAAAGGCATTGCTGTGACTTCTTGGCCACAACATATCTTTAGCATTATCATCACACTTCCTAAAGTCATTAACTACCTCATTCATATTGTTGACGTTGAGGGAGAGGTTGTTGTCCTGGCACCATATTACTAAGGTACACAAAAATGCTGGAGAAACTCAGCGGGTGAAGAAGGGTTTTGGCCCGAAACGTTACCTATTTCCTTCGCTCCATAGATGCTGCTGCACCCGCTGAGTTTCTCCAGCATTTTTGTGTACCTACCATATTACTAAGTTCTCTGCCTCCTTCCTGTATTCCTTCATGATCCATCCCACCAGAGTGGTATCATTTGCAAACCTGTAGATAGAGCCACATTTGTCTGCACCATTGTGAGTGTATAGGGAAAATAGTAGGGGGTTGAGCAAGGAGAAGAAAGAATGTCTGTAGTGGGAAAATTGTTTGATTATGTTGGCTGCTTTCCCAATGGAGCATAACGTGTAGATTGAGTCAATGATGGGGAGTCTGGTCTATTTACTCTCTACCCCTTTTCCTCACTACATCTTAAATAACACTTGTTTATTCACTTTGTGTATGAAGGAACAGCAGGTGCAGGGTTACACCAAAGTTAGACAACAAATTATTTGCTTTTCCAGTTATGAAGAGGGGCCCTGGGTCTAAAATGTTGACCTTATCCCCACAGATTGTGCCTGACCTGCAGGATGATTGACAGCATCCGCTGTTTGTTTGACTTTTCTTCCTTGAATTTACTGTTTTTGCTTCAGATTTCCGTCTTTTTCGTCCCATCTAAACTGTGTCCATTTCTTCCATGGAGCATGCTGGTCTGTTCCGTGGAGGTTCTGTCCAATTCATTCCAATTCTGAGGCAAGTTGCTCTAAAGACTTTTTTTGTTTTCCCAGAAGCAAAAGATGAAATGGTTATATTGTGCATATTTGATCACTTCCCTCCTTGGGTACAAACATTGACAACCCCATTGCCAGCAGACGGACCAGCAGTCTGTTCCATACAACTTTTGATGCCTTGTGCATGCTTCATTACTCCTGCACTCTGTGTCCAACAGAAGCTGCATTGTATGTGCAGTCTCTGCATTCAGCCTAGGATAGAGAACAAAACTGAAGAAAATCAGTCCTCTATAGCTGCACTCAGGAGATGAGGGACTTTGGAGACAGGATAGTTCCTGCAGCTTTTAGCTGGAATGCACCATGTGAATAATACATAGCTAAGTGTTTTGTATTATCTATCTAATGTATTTCACCTCAGGATAACTTTGTAGTTGCTACAAATGCATTAATTCTTTATTGAATCCATTTGTGGTTCAAATCGTACAGAAGTCATTCCATGAGCCATGAATTGGCAGAGTTTCTGAAGTGTGCACAGCTATCATCAATCACACTATTTATTACCTCCTGATCCTGACTGCACTTCAAACCATGTAGTTCAGGACTGGAGCTACAAATAAGCTTGTTCAAATCAGAGCAGAGCTTGGCACCAATTAGTATCTTTCGATGAATTGTTAGGCCATGTTTCCCCTTTGCGATTAGAATCAGAGTCATAGAGTGATACAGTGGAGCATACAGGCCCAACTTGCCCACATCGACCAACATGTCCCAGCTACACTAGTCCCGCCTGCCCGCGTTCGGCCCATATCCCTCCAAACCTGTTCTATCCAACTATTGCCGTCGTTGTCTCTTACACCTACTTTCCTCTAGTGTAAGGATAAACCTGCCCGGTTGAGGCAAACCTCCTCCACAGTTTCCCAGCAGCACGGCACAGGACTCTTGCAAAGGTTTGTGTAGGAAGGAACTGCAGATGCTGGTTTAAACTGGAGATAGACAAAATGCTGGAGTAACTCAGCGGGACAGGCGGCATCTCAGGAGAGAAGGAATGGGTGAGGTTTCTCGTCGAGACTGAAGAAGGGTCTCGACCCTAAACGTCACCCATTCCTTCTCTCCAGGGATGCTGCCTGTCCCGCTGAGTTACACCAGCATTTTATGTCCATCCTTGAAAAGGTTTGTTGTAAGTGAGAAAATGCCACATGTTATAGCAGTACAAACACTTTAAATACAACAGTACAGATGTTAAATAAAATTACCCGTGAATTCATATAAATTACCGCAACGTTCTGTACAGCAATTGTTGGTGTACAGAACGTTGTATTCTGTACAGGGAATCTTGCAGATAGGGTCAGGGACCATTGTGCAAGCTGTTATTATATTTAAAGAGGAAGAGATGATACAAGATAAATTGCCAGCTTTTTAAATCCTACAGATGGATAAGCCGTAGAAAACCAATGGAACAAAATGTTCCACAATTTAGATCACTAAATAAAGCATGAAAGTGGAGTACAGTTAATATCGTTAACATGAAGCCTCCATATGCTAATTCAGACTATGAAGCAGGTCAGGTGATTAATAGAGGCGATCGTATTCTATAAATGTCTTTAAAGATCTGCTGTTTCAGATTATAGCTCATGATGTGATGTTGAAAATTGATTCCTGATCTTTTTACTGTTTATTTCTGGGCAGGACCATTTGATATTTGAAGGATCTGTGTGGGCAATAGTTCGAGAGGTTAAATTCAGTGCCGCTTAAACTCAATGGAAATTAAACACAAATTGGTTCATTATCGGTTGAGGGGATAGTGACAATGAGGGACACAATCGGTAAAATTAATCACCCTCGCTCAACTCTCAGTCTGAAGAATGGTCACGACCCGATACATCACCTATTCCTTCTATCCACAGATGCTGCCTGTCCCGCTGAGTTACTCAAGCATTTTGTATCTATCGTCGGTTTAAACCAGCATCTGCAGTTCCTTCCTACACATCAATGGAAGTTAAACTCAGCACTCATTACAAATAAAGCTGAGGTTTAATGTCTCAAACATTTCCGAGCCTCATAAAAGTCGTAGTTAATTACTGTGTTGGATATTATTGATGAACATACTTTCTTCAAAAAACATGTGGGAGGCACATTGGCACATCTGCCGCTGCCTCAGAGCTCCAGTGATCCAGGTTCAATCTTGACAATGGGTGCTGTTTGTGTGGAGTTTGCACTCTCTCTGATCGAATGGGTTTCCTCCAGGTGCTCCCATTGGTACGGTGTGGACTCAATGGGCTAAATGATCTGTTTCCATGCTGTGTGACAAATCATTTCTCAGACCTTGAGTCTTGAGATTGGCCTTGAGTCTTGAGATTCAGAATTAGAAAAATGTTATCTTATTCACCATTTATCTCGGCAAGGGTTAAAATAAAATTCCACCTCTTTTTCTGGCTGAACGCATCATCTATAAGGTCGTCCTGCCTCCATCACTCAGAAGGCAGTGGTTTCATCAGCAATTGTAATCACATGAAAAGCAACTTGGCAAACATTCAATGATTATTTCAATGATACTTTATTGTTCTGTGTACCTAGGTAGAGAGCAATGCTTATTTTGCATCCAACCCGGTTAAATGATACAGCAGACCTCAGCTAGGCAGTTCATTCACAAGGAGTCAGCACATTTCTGGTGCCAACCAAGTTGCAAAAGTTAATCAAACAGTCTTATCATCCCTCCCTCCCTCCCTCCCTATCTTCTGCCTGCCACTGCAAGTGGCAGCAGCTCCACCCCCCAACTGCCAGGTCCCCCTTCATTCTTGGTGTCCCCTTCTGCCAGGTAGCTCTCTCCGGCCCTCCCTGTCTTCTGGTGGCCCTCCTCACTCTCGGACAGTCCCTCCTCACTCTCGGACAGTCCCTCCCCACTCTTCGACGGTCCCTCCTCATTCTCTGACTACCCTCCTCATTCTCGCGGGTTGCTTGCGGGTCCCACCTCACAGCTGGCGGTGTGGCTCCCATCAATGCCGATAGCTTGGGGCCGAGTTCAGGGCCCGTGGTGAGTGAGCCGGGCCTACTGGGGGGCCCCTCCACCCTCACCATCCGCAGTGAGCGAGTCCTCAATCCGCAGCGGGTGAATCGGGCATACAGGATGGCTTGGCAACCTCCAAGACAAACTGTCCTGATCTCTTTACCACTACTCATCTCTCAGTTCTAATAAGAAGCAGTCTGAGTTAATGAGATAAAAGGGTTATTACCAATTGAAACAAAAATGAACGCAATAATAATAATAATAATAATAATAATAATAATAATAATGTTTATTTATATAGCACTTTTCAACAAAACCAGTATTTGAACCAAAGTGCTTTACAGAGTGCAATGAACAATTACATTTATTTCAAGAGAGCTTGTATAACAAAACAGGCATGCAATGCTGAAGCTCGATAAGGCACTGGTAAGGCAGCATTTGTGAGCAATATTGTGAGCAATTTTGGGCACCATATCTGAGGAAGGATGTGCTGGTTCTGGAGAGGGTCCAGAGGAGGTTTACAAGAATGATCCCAGGTATGAGTGGGTTAACATATGATGTGTGTGTGTCGGCACTGGGCCTGTACTTGCTGGAGATGAGAAGAATGAGGGGGGACCTCATTGAAACATACAGAATAGTGAAAGGCCTGGATTGAGTGGATGTGGAGAGGATGTTTCCACGAGTGGGAGAGTCTAGGACTAGAGGTTACAGCCTCAGAATTAAAAGACGTTATTTTAGGAAGGAGATGACGTGACACTGCTTTATCAGAGGGTGGTGAATCTGTGCAATTCTTCGCCACAGAAGACTGTGGAGGCCAAGTCAGTGGATATTTTTAAGGCAGTGACAGATAGATTATTAATTAGTACAGGTGTCTGATGTTATGGGGAGAAGGCAGGAGAATGGGATTCGGGGAGAGAGATAGATCAGCCTTGATTGAATGATGGAGTAGACTTGATGGGGCGAATGGCCTAATTCTACTTTTCCTTATGACCTTTTCACAATATGAAATCCACTTTCATTACAGTTTCTCCACTTGCTGCTTGCATGCACAGGGCTTTTATGCTTTCTGCAGAGTTTGTGTTGTTTTGCAATCTGCATCTTTTGCAGAGTTTCGCAGCTTCAGTGCTCTGCTGGGATGGGAAATCTACTTTCAACCATTTTGTTAAAACTAGAACACACGGGCAGGTGTATTCCTGTAGCCACTAGAACCCATCAGAAGTTCCACCTGTCATACTGTTCTGCTGCAGTAAATTACTGTCACATCAAGGATCCGGAAACCTTCGACCAAGGTCAGGTTTTGAGGAAATGTGACACAATCACTTCAGTTCTGTCCCATGAATTAGTCTACATGGAAGATCCTGCACCTGAATAGAGCACAACTCTGTGGGTCATATCTTCAATTTACACACCTACTTCCCTCTACGCTCTTCACCCTCTGATTCTTTTTGACCACCTGCTATTTCCTAATACTTATACATTTCACAATCACATTCACAATCACCATTTATTAGCCAAGTATGTTTTGCAACATACGAGCAATTTAATTTGCCGTCAGTCCTAAAAAGCAACAGAACACACAAAACACATTTTAACATAAACATCCACCACAGTGACTCCTCCACATTTCTCACTGTGGTGGAAGGCGAAAAAAAGTTCAAATCTCTTCCCTTCTTTGCTCTGCCACAAGCCGTCCGTTGACGGGACGATCTTCACTCCCGTAGCCGGCAGCGTTTGGGCCATCCGTATCGGGGCGATCAGCTCCTGCATCGGGGGGATGTCAGCTCCAGCGCGCCAGCGATCGGACCCCACGTCGGGGCTGGTCGAACCTTCCGCAACATTGGAGCTCCCGACTAGCCACTCCCAAGACTGCGAGCTCACTATGGTAAGGCCACATTTTGGAGCACTCCCAGGCAAGGGATTGACTCCGATGTTAAGTCTACGCCCCGCAGGAGGGCTCAAGTCAGTCTTGGAGGCCTCCAGTTTCATCGATGGTAGGCCGCAGAACGACCGGAGAATGCAATCCGGAAAATAATCGTGTCTCCGGCAAGGTAAGAAACTACAAAAAAGTTTCCCCCAAACCCTACCCCCTCCCCCAACATAGAACAAAGCAAAGACCATTTACGCAAACTTTTAACACACACTAAAAATTGAAAAAAGACTGTTGGCGGGGCTGCCAATTGTACGGTGCCCTTAGTGGTCTTAATACTTATTTTTCAAATAAATATCTCCAAACTGTGTGGTCATTTTCATGTTGTTACTGACCAATCTTTGTGGTGGTGATGTATTCCTGCCACACTTGCTATATAGACAATTGTAACAGTTTTTTTTTAGTTTACTTTAGAGATACAGCATGTTAACAGGCCCTTCGGCCCACTGACTCCAACCTTTAATCCCTGCACATTAACATTATGCTACACATACGAGGGACAATTTACACTAATACCAAACCAATTAACCTGCTACCTTGTACGTCTTTGGAGTGTGGGAGGAAACCGAAGATGTGGAGAAAATCCACATGGTCACATGGGGAATGTACAAAGTCTGTACAGGCAGAGTTTCTGCTGGGTCTCTGGCGCTGTAAGGCAGCAATTCTACCGCTGTGCCACCGTGCCAGAGGTTCAGAAGAATTTGGGGAGATTATGAAATGGACAATCCGTCACTGAGGGAAAGAGATTAAAACCAGCAAAGACAGAGGTGGCAGCTCAGGGCACGTGGTTTGGAAGAGTCAAATAATGTAACGTAGCTTTCAATGGATTTCCATGAATTGAGATAAAACCATTGTTGTTACATCAGCTGCTGCTGCCTTTCATTAGCTTGGTAACAATGGTAAATCTTAACCCTCAAGGCTACAGCTTCTAAATACTGGTGCGCTGGGAACCAAGTAGTAATGGCGGTAATTGTTCTGATTGTTGCATCTATTCAAAAGGAATGTGTTCACAATGTTACTGTACTAAAGATTCCCTTGTGTTTGTCATTTATCACTGAAACTAAATATTCAGTTAATCAAGCAAGCTACTCTGCACAATATATGGGGAGCATTTAGAGATGTCCCTTTAGATCAGAATTGTTATTAATGAAAATAAACAAGCATTATATCACCATAATAAGCTACCAAGGTCCTTTTCAAACCCAACACATTGCCAAACATCCAGCTAGAAACTAATCTACTCAGATAATGTACAATGGCTTGTGATACAGGGATCAGTTCAGCTTATAGAAATCAGTCTATCTATTGCGGCACATAAGGGCTGTAATGTATTTGTAACAAAGTAACTCACCTTGCCAACCATGGTCACCTGACATTGATCACAAGGTTGACATTGCGAGCCTATTTTGTTAGAGAACGGATACATTAGAGAAAATCCTTGAGAATTGAGAATTTATTACAGACTGGAATGATGTTGTTAGTTCACGTGATAGGAGCAGAATTAGGCCATTCAGCCCATCAAGTCTACTCCGCCATTGAATCATGGCTGATCTATCTTTCCCTCTCAATCCCATACTCCTGCCTTCTCCCCATAACCCCTGACGCTCGTACTAATCAGCTATCTACCTATCTATCTATCTATCTATCTATCTATCTATCTATCTATCTATCTATCTATCTATCTATCTATCTATCTATCTATCTATCTATCTATCTGTCTGTCTGTCTGTCTGTCTGTCTGTCTGTCTGTCCCCCTCCCATTGGTATGGAACATTTGCATTTTTCATCTTGAAATTGTGCAATATGGTGCATACTGTAGCGAGTCTTTTAACTTCCACTTGAATTCAATATATATGCTTTAAATTGGATTGGAGCGTTTTTGAAAGGGGGGATCACTGATCACTGGCCTTGGGGGTACCCGGTGATGGAGTGTAGCAACCGAGTGGGGAGAGGGTGTGGAAGAAGGGGGTCCCCCCTCCCAGGGTAGGAACCTTTTTGAAATTTGATGTATTAAAATCATGTTTTAGTGCATTGTAGAAGTATAATTTCAATGTATTTTGTATGAAGTATTTTTAAGAGGTAACTTTTTAAGGGGTAACTTTATCCAAACAAAGGGTGATGGGTGTATGGAACAAGCTGCCAGAGGAGGTAGTTGAGGCAGGGACCATCCCAACATTTAAGAAAAAGTTAGATTGATACATGGATAGGACAGGTTTGGAGGTATGGACCAAAAGCAGGTAGCGTAGCTGGGACATGCTGGTGGGTGAGGGCAAGTTGCGCGGAAGGGCCTGTTTTCACACTGTATCACTCTATGACTACATTATACCTCCACCATGCATGAATGCTTCAAAATCAAGTGATCGAGTTTTATTGCCATATACTCAAGCATAGAAACATAGAAAATAGGTTCAGGAATAGGCCATCGGCCCTTCGAGCCAGCACTGCCATTCCATATGATCATGGCTATTCATCTAAAATCAGTACCTATTTCCTGTTTTTTCCCCATATCCCTTGATGTCGTTAGCCCCAAGAACTAAATGTAATTCTCTCTTGAAAACATCCAGTGAACATCCAGTAGGCGGCGCGACTCTCGTCAGCAGCGGCCTCTGCAGCCCGTCTGCGTTTTTATTATTTTTTGTCTATGTTTTTGTGTAGTTTGTGTTTATTTTTTTGTTGGGGTGTGTGTGTGGGGCGGTGGGGGTGGGTGGGGGGGTGGGGGGAGGTGGTGGTAACTTTTAATCTCTCCCTGCACGGGAGACCCGACCTTTTCTTTGTCGGGTCTCCGTTGTCGTTGGGGCTGCAACGAGGAGCGGCCTCCAACAGGAAGACCGGGGGCTCTGGTGCCGACGACTCACCTCAACGTCACGGAGCTGGCCGAGTCCGGAGCAGGTGGAGCGGTGGTGGAGCGCTGCTGCGGCCCGACCTCCGGAGATTCGGAGGCTGCAACTGCGAGTCTGGCGGACGGCGGCGCCGGGAGCCCGTGGGTCCCTGGAGGGAGACCGCTTTTCAGGGCTCCCGCATCCTTACATCACGGCCCCGCACGGCTAGGAATGGCCGCGGGACTCTGCGAGCGCACGCCGGGGGCTCCAACATCAAGACCTGGTGTGCGACCTTGCATCACCCGGCGTGGCTTTAATGGCCGCGGGACAATTGCCACCGCCAGCCGGGGGCTTTGACTTTGACTCTGACATCGGGGCGGGAGAGTGCAGTGGAGAGATAAGTTTTTTTGGCCTTCCATCACAGCTATGTGATGGATGTTTATGTAAATTATGTTGTGTCTTGGGTCTATTTCTTTGTAATGTATGGCTGCAGAAATGTCATTTCGTTTGGACCTCAAGGGGTCCAAATGACAAATAAATTGAATTGAACTGAATTGAATTGAATTGGCCTGCACTGCCTTCTGTGGCAGAGAATTCCACAGATTCACAGCTCTCTGCGTGAAGAAAGTTTGTCCTCATCTCAGTCCTAACTGGCCCCCCCTTTATTCTTAAACTGTGACCCATGGTTCTGAGCGCCCCCAACATCGGGAACATTTTTCCTGCAGTTACAGTAAGTGAAAATCTAGCAGGCAAGCAGGATGCTTTCTCCAACCCCCCCCATTTGAAGTCCACTACCTTCCACCGTATCTACCCAGTGCTTGGTACTTACTTCCAGCAGCCACAGGTTGTCCTCCAGGATGCACCGAGCTGCAGCCTGATCCATGCCGGTCACCTGGGCAAATTCGGCACAGAGACTCTCACGGTAGCGGCGCAACGCTTCGACGCCTCCGACGGCCCGGGACTCTTGCACTGAGGCTGCTCCATGGCCAGAGCTGCAGTGAGCGACTCGCCAGCCCGGCAAACACTGGCCAGCCCCGCTCCCCGTCCGCATCTGTCCCCGCCGCTGCTTCTGCTTCCAACACCCGCGGCCCATGCAGTTGATATGAGTTTTGAAATCTTCGTTGATCACAGAATTTCTCACAACAGAGCGAGAGAAATTTGTGATCAGCGTGAGAATTTGGTGAAATGCGTGATTCTCACGCTCAATGCATAGAAGTTGGCAGCCCTGCCTCTCTATCCCCCTCTCCCTCTCCCCTCTCCCTCCCCTCTCTCTCTCTCCTCTCTCTCTCTCTCTCTCTCTCTCTCTCTCGCTCTCTCTCTCTCTCTCTCTCTTCCTCTGTCTCTCCATCCGTCCCCCCTGCCTCTCTCTCCCTCTCTCTCTCTCTCTCTCCCTCCCTCTCTCTCTCTCTCTCTCTCTCTCTCTCTCTCTCTCCCTCTCTCAATTTCTCCCTCTCTCTCGTAAAAACGTTCTCAAAAGTTTCTGAAAACTTTTCAGGACTCTCTCTCCCCCTCTCTTTCCCTCTCTCCCTCTCTCTCTCTCCCTCTATCCCTCTCTCACTCTCCCCCTCTCTCTCCCTCTCTCTCTCCTCCCACTCTCTCTGTCTCTCTCCCTCTCCTACCTCTCTCTCTCTCTCCCCCTCTCTCTCTCCCCCTCTCTCTCTCTCTCTCCCTCTCTTCCCCTCTCCTCTCTCCCCCCTCTCTCTCTCCCCCTCTCTCCCCTCCCTCCCTCTCTCTCTCCCTCCCTCTCTCACTCTCTCCCATCGTCTCTCCCCCAGCTCTCTTCCCCGTCTCTACCCCCCTTCTCTGTTCTCTCTCTCTCTCTCTCCCCTCTCTCTCTCTCTCTCTTCTCTCTCCATCTCCCTCTCTATCTCCCCTCTCCCTCTCCCTCTACCTTTCTCTCCTTCTCTCTCCTTCTCTCCCCCCTCTCTCTCCCTCTCCTCTCTCTCTCTCTCTCCCCTCTCTCTCTGTCTCTCCTCTCACCTCTCTCTCTTCCCCCTCTCCCACTTCCCCCTCTCTCTTTTACCACCCCCCCTCTCTCTCCCATTCTCTCCTACCCTCTCCCTCCCTCTCCACCCCCTCTCTCTCTTCCCTCTTTCTTCCTTCTCACCCCTCTCACACCTCCCCTCCTTCTTCTCTCTCTCCATTCACGCCCCCTCTGTCTCTCCCCTCTCTTTCCCCTCACCCCCTCTCTCTCTCCCCCCTGTCTCCCTGTCTCCTCCCCCTCTCTCCCTCCACCTCCCTTTGAGAGTCTGTCCCTTTGGCACAGAGACCCTCGCGGCAGCAGCGCAACGCTTCCGACGCCTCCGACGGCCTGGGACTTGCAACTGCTCCATGGCTGGAGCTACAGCGAGTGACTCGCCAGCGCCGCAAACACTCGCAGCCCCGGCTCTCCAACACCCGCGGACCATGCTGTTTATCCGAGTTTCTAAATTTTCGTTGATCACAGAATTTCTCACCACAGAGTGTGAGAAATTTCTGATCAGCGTGAGGGCGTGAGAGTTTGCTTGAGGGTGTGATTCTCACGCTCAAAGCGTGAGAGTTGGCAGCCCTTATCTATCTATCTATCTATCTATCTATCTATCTATCTATCTATCTATCTATCTATCTATCTATCTATCTATCTATCTATCTATCTATCTATCTATCTATCTATCTATCTATCTATCCCTTAAAAATATCCACAGCCTTATGTGGCAATTAATTCCACAGATGAACTCATCTCTGACTGAAGAAATTTCACTTCTCCTTCCTAATGGAACATCTTTAATTCTGAGGATTTCACCTCTGGTCCTAGACTCTCCCACCAGTGGAAACATCCTCTCCACATCCACTCTATCCAGGCCTTTCACTATTCAGTAAGTTTCAATGAGGTACTTCTAAACTCTAGCGAGTACAGGCCCAGTGCCGACAAAAGCTAGGGTACTGCAGGTGAATCTGGAAGCATAAAGCCATGCTTGTCGGATGATGAAAGGGTGCAACAAATACTGCACTGGTACTTCCTGCTCTGAGCTCCTGATTAGGGGTCAACAGGGTTCAACGAGCCGATGATCAGGTGTAAGCAGCTGTACCAGTTGATGGAGCACGCTGCTTGCATGGGAAGGAGTGAAAGTTTAGTTCAGTTAAGAGATACGGCATGAAACTGGCCCCTCGCCTCACCGAGTCCACACCGACCAGCGATCCCCGCACATTAACACTATCCTACACACACTAGGGACAATTTTACATTTATAGCAAGCCAATTAATCTACAAAACCCACGCAGGACAAGGGGAGAATGTACAAACTCCATACAGACAGCACCCGTAGTCAGGATCGAACCCGGGTCTCTGGCGCTGTAAGGCAGCAACTCTACCGCCTCGCCACCGTGCCACCCAAATTGAGCCCATGTTCCCATTGGGGATTGACACCCGCGAGACATGCAGGGATACTAACCACTAACGAAGACACCATTAGACCCAGAATATTGGCTGACGCTCCAGGCCAAGGGAAATTCTGGAAAAAAAAATCCTTGTGAGAAGCCAAGGATCATCTTGGAAAATAAGTTAGTACCAAACAATGGAAAGGCAACCAATAACTACTGTCTCACCATAAGTAGTCTCCTTTCAAATTGGACCTGAATCTCAGCTTTGAGTGAGCCTTGTCCAAGTTGGTTTGAAATTATTAGTATTGCTGCCTTACAGCAGCCGAACCCGGGTTCGATCCTGGCCATGGGGGCTGTCTGCATGGAATTTGTACGTTCTCCCCGTGACCGCGTGGGTTTTCGCCAAGATTTTTGGTTTCTTCCTGCACTCCAAAGATGTTCAGGTTTATAGGTTGATTGTCTTGGTATAAATATCAATTGTCCCTAATTTGTGTAGGATCGTTCTGATGTGTGGGGATCGCTGGTTGGTGTTGACCTGGTGGGCCGAAGGGTCTGTTTCTGTGCAGTATCTCTAAAGTAAACTAAACTAAACTATCTGAATTGCCCTACAATGAATATTCTATCAGGAAACGGATGTTCTGGCTAATACTGCTGATGCCTTGATATATGTCATAGACCACAAGAAGCTGGAGTTTTATTCAGTTGGTCAGGCAGCATTTCTGGAGAAATACGATTAGGTGATGCTTCCGGTCGAGACCCTTCTTCAGGCTGAAGATATCCATTCCTGGTTTTACAGTTGAATTTGGGAACTAGCTTTGAAAACAAGTGAGAACCTACTGTATGTCTGCACATAAAAATCAAATAACATTGTCTCGACCCTAATGTCCCATTAGCCACATTGTAAGTTGGTTCGATGCCAGCTGTTTACTGTCCATTGCACAATGAAAAGAGACTCCAAACAGCATTCTGGTTCCTTACCTGGACAGTAAACTGATCTGGTCCAGGAATGCTGAGGCCCTGTACAAGAAGGGGCGGAGCCAGCTGCACCTTCTGAGAAGGCTGCGCTCCTTCAACATCTGCAGTAAGATGCTGCAGATGTTCTCCACTGCCGTGTGCTGGGGCAGCAGGGCAAAGGCCACAGACGCCAATAGGATTAACAAACTCATCACAAAGGCTGGCTCCAGAGCTGGTTCCATGGGAGGTGGTCTTGGAGGGGAGGATGCTCCTCAAACTGCGAAGCATCCTGGCCAACACAGCTCACCCCCTCCATGACACACTGGTCAACCCGAGGAGTACCTTCAGCAACAGACTGGTTCCGCCAAGATTTAGCACAGAATGCCACAGGAGATCCTTCTTCCCTGTGGCTATCAAACTGCACAACCCTTCTGTCATAGGGTAGACTGACTCCCCTCCTCTCCAATCTTTGCACATCCTCAATCCTTTCCACTCGTCACTTTAATTTCAAGTTTCATGTGTTTTATGTTTTATGAATGTTGGCAGATCAATTACCCTCCTGGGATAGATAAAGTTATATTGCATGGTATCGTATTGTATACAGTTTCTCCCAGGGAACAGAGTTACTGTGCGTAGGTGTGAAGCTTCTTGTGAGGTTGAAAGTGCAGGAAGTTTTCATTTGTCCTACAACCTAGGTCAGCAACTCTGTTGTCAAACCCTTTCACCCCCCTTCCCATTGCCCCACTGATTTTTCCATCCTGGGCCTCCTCCATTGTCAGAGTGAGGCCAAACGCAAATTGGAGGAACAGCATCTCATATTTCGCTTGGGCAGCTGACAGCCCAGTGGTATGAAGTTTGATTTCTTTAACTTCAAGTAACCCGTGCATTCTCTTGCTCTCGATCCCTCCCCCACCCAAGTCGTACAAGCCACTCATTTCCCTCAAGCAAGCAGCTAACAACGGCCTATTTCCATTACGTTTTTGCCTATCTTTCATTAATTTACTCTCTAGAATTTAGGAGATTGAGAGGGGGATCTTATAGAAACTTACAAAATTCTTAAGGGGTTGGACAGGCTAGATGCAGGAAGATTGCTCCCGATGTTGGGGAAGTCCAGGACAAGGGGTCACAGCTTAAGGATAAGGGGGAAATCCTTTAAAACCGAGATGAGAAGAACTTTTTCACACAGAGAGTGGTGAATCTCTGGAACTCTCTGCCGCAGAGGGTAGTCGAGGCCAGTTCATTGGCTATATTTAAGAGGGAGTTAGATGTGCCCTTGTGGCTAAGGGGATCAGAGGGTATCGAGAGAAGGCAGGTACGGGATACTGAGTTGGATGATCAGCCATGATCATATTGAATGGCGGTTCAGGCTCAAAGGGCCGAATGGCCTACTCCTGCACTTAATTTCTATGTTTCTATGTTTCTAATTTGTTCTCTTTCTCCCTACATCCCCGTCTATATCTCTCGTTTCCTTTTCCCCCGACTCTCAGTCTGAAGAAGGGTCTCTACCCGAAACATCACCCATTCCTCCTCTCCAGAGATGCCGCCCGTCCCGCTGAGTTACTCCAGTATTTTGTGTCCATCTTTCTCACAACATCTAGATCAAGTTGGACAAAGGTATACAAAAATGCTGGAGAAACTCAGTGGGTGAGGCAGCATCTATGGAGCGAAGGAAATAGGCAACGTTTCATGTCAAAACCCTTCTTCAGACTGATGTGAGGGTGGGGGGGGGGGGGGGGGGGGGGGGGCGGGAAGAATAAAGGAAGAGGTGGAGCCACAGGGCTGAAGGAGAGCTGAGAAGGGGAGGAGAAAGTAGGGACTACCTGAAATTAGAGAAGTCAATGTTCATACCGCTGGGGTGCAAACTGCACAAGCGAAATATGAGGTGCTGCTGCTGCAATTTACGGTGGTCCTCACTCTGGTCATGAAGGAGGCCCAGGACAGAAAGGTCGGACTCGGAATGGGAGGGGGGGAGTTGAAGTGCTCAGCCACCGGGAGATCAGGTTGTTTATTGCGAACCGAGCGGAGGTGTTCGGCGAAATGATCGCTAGGCCTACGCTTGGTCTCACCGATGCAGAGCAGCTGACATCTAGAGCAGCGGATGCAATAGACGAGGCTGGAGGATTTGCAGGTGAACCTCTGCCACACTTGGAAAGTAGTCCCTTCTCCTCCCCTTCTCAGTTCTTCCTCAGCCCACTGGCACCACATCTTCTTCCTTTCTCCCCCCCCCCCCCCCCCCCCCCCCCCCCCCCCCCCCCCCCCCCCCCCCCCACATCAGTCTGAAGAAGAGTTTTGGCCCAAAACTTTGCCTATTTCCTTCGCTTCATAAATGCTGCCTCACCCGCTGAGTTTGTCCAGCATTTTTGTCTACCTTTGACTTTCCAGCATCTGCAGTTCCTTCTTAAACATCTTGATCAAGTTGCAAGATTTTGCCCACGAGAGGCTGAATATTATGTTTGTAGAGAAAAAATGGAATTGAGTACAAGTTATTCCTTTTTATTCAGTCTAAAATGGTAAAAGCAAAATACCTGAAAAGAATTGAACTAAGAACATTACTCTGTATAGGGATCTTTTGTCATGATTCAATCTGGGAAAGAGTCGGCAAAACTGTTATTATGTACAACACACAACAGGATACTGAGTCATATCTATTCCCATAATCACTGCGATTATCTTAAATGGATCTGTGAAGCGGAGTGCATTTCACATGGTGCAGGAATCTTACATGCTTTAGTAGTAGTAGTATAGATTTTATTTCGAACATGTAAAACTAAATAAGTTTAAAACAAAAGCAAAATAACAATAACATGAAATGAACGATAAACCTATACACAAGTCATTGAATAACCTCATAAGCATCACAAATTAAATCATACGTTCGAAAAGGAGTAGGAGGTAGCCAGCCCACTTATTTATTCCTACCCCATCTCCACTACTCATCAATTAATTCCCAAACTTGATATCATCTTTTATTATTTTATTTTCTTTCTATTTAGTTACTTATCTATTTATCTACTTATTTATCTACTTATCTATTTGTTTATTTATATATTTATTTATTTATTTATTTATTTATTTATTTATTTATCTAGCTGTCTATTTATTTGTTTATTTATTTATTTATTTATTTATTTATTTATTTGATGTGTTTATTTATTTATTTTAATTTAATTTTTTACTAGGAGCATATGCATATCATAATCCAAACCAATACAAACTTTGTTTAACAATTACATATTATCAGTCTCTAGGATTCCAGGGTCCTCATTTATCGGTTACATATTAACATTGCTTCCAATTGTTTATTTATATTCATGGATAGAAAAAATAAAGAGAAAAAAAAGAAAATTAGAAAGATAGAATAAACTGTCAATAATACAACTTAAGAGATAGGTCCGTAGGTCAGAAAACATAACTATGCATCTAGTCCTGGATTCAAGTTTCAGTCTGGCTTCCGCGCCGGCCCAATCTACCCCTTCAAATAATCTATGTGGAAATCTAATTTTTTCCAAATGTGAGATCTCCAACATCTCCATAATCCACATTTTGATTGTGGGGGTTGCTAGTTTTTTCCAAAATGTTAATATTAATTTTTTCCCAATTATTATACTATAATCAAGGAAATTTATTTGGTTTGTTGTAAGTTTTAGGTATTGTTCTGATATGCCCAATATTATTAATTTAGGGTCAGGATCCAATTGGTTACCATCAACTATGGAAATAATTTATGCAATTTACAAAAGTATGGGTTAAATTAGCTGCTGAATATTGACATTTATCACAGACAGGAGAGATATTAGGAAAAATTCTATTTAATTTTGTTTTAGAATAATGCTGTCTATGTAGCACTTTAAATTGTATTAAAGAATGTCTGGCATTATACGAACTTTAATGTATAAATCTAATCTACAGATATATATACAGTATTGTACTTCCGGTGGCGCTGGTGTCAGCAGCCTCCACCTACAGCCCGGTATCTTTTTGTTTTTTTGTTTATTTAGTTATGAAAAAGTGTGCTTTTTTGTGTTTTTTTGGTGTTTTTATGTGGGGGAAGAGGGCACGGTGCGGGGGATACCGTCCTTCAGCCGCTTCCTGGTGAGGACGCGACTATTATTCGAGTCGCGTCCTCGCCCCCCCCCTCCCCCCACAGCGGCCTACCTACCTGGATTGGCGCGGCCTTTCCTGCCGGGATCGACCGGAGCTCCAGCAGCGGCGGGACAGCGCTGGAACATCGCGGGGCTGGCGATGCCTTACCGGGGGTCGCCGTCTGGAGCCCGGAGTGCTGGACCTGCTGTACCGACATCCTGGAGCTGCGGTTTGCGGAGCTCCCAACGCGGGCGGCGCTGATGGACAGCGCAGGGTCCTGTGACTCTGCCCGGCTCGGCCTGTGGACTCAGGAGCTGCAGACTCCGGCAGGAGGCGGCTGATCAGGAGGTCCGGGCCGCTGAGGAGGAGTTTGCTCACCGTCGGTGTTCGGCGTCGGCGTTCCACCAGCCCGGCGTGAGGGCCTAAACATCGGGCCTCCCGGGGCGGCGACTGCGGGTGCTCAGAAGGCCCCGACCACGGATGAACACGGAGGGGAGGCTGGCTGGACTATGGTGCCATCCTCACCTTGGTGCCATTTATGTTATGTTGTGTCGTGGACTTTCTGTGTTTGTGCTTTTTTTTTTTTTAAATTCAATTTCAATTTTATTTTTAATATGTTTAATTATTTATTTATTATTATTATTATTTTTTTAATTTTTATTTTTTTTAATGATTTCTTTTTTAATGATACTGCCTGTAAGGGAAATTCATTTCATTGTCTCAAATTGAGACAATGACAATAAATTTGAATACAATACAATATATATAGATATATATACACACGCACATATACAAACATATACATGCATACATATATCCATACATAAGCCACATACATACATATATACACACATATGCACGCACACAAACATACATATATACTGTTTATAAGTACCTTTATATAAATAAGTATAAGCACTCAGTATACAAAGTGCCTGGAACAGCACTAGCCCACCTGACAGAGAGATAATGCTTTACAGAAAATTGACACTACTTTAAAACTGGTTTCCTCGTTGATGTGTTACACAATAACTGACACGATCATTCATTTCTCATATTTCTTGTATTTGAACCTCTGAAAATATTCGCATTTACGGTGAGGTGACTTCTGTAAACGTGACTTCCTTTGGATGTAGCTTTGAAGCATCTTTGCCAGGTTAACTGTCAGCTCGGCTGACACTTAGTCCTTGCCTTCGAGTCAGAAGGTTAGCACTTGCCACTGAGTACTCTTGCCCAGAAGGTTACGAGTTCAGGATCAGATACAGAAAGCTTTATGATAACCTTGTGCTGTGTTCTTGGAGATGCCATCTTTTGCATATTGAACAGATACCACCTCCTCTTGCCCAGGTAATTTAAAAGATACTGCCTGAAGAGCTGTTAATTTTCTTCCGTTCCACTCAAAACTTGCCCTGGTGCCAACATTTACCAGCAACTGATACTAGATTAAGTGGATATTCATACCAAAGTGGAAATATTTGGGATGTGAGAAGGTTAGTTATTGGATGATACAGTGTCAAAAGTAAGAAGATAAACTCAATGTTAATATTATATCAAAGATAGACACAAAAAGCTGGAGTAACTCAGCGGGACAGGCAACGTCTCTGGAGAAAAGGAATGGGTGACGTTTCAGGTCGAGACCCTTCTTCAGACTGGTTTGGTTCGGACTGGAATATTATATCAATTGGTAAAATAAAGTTTTGTGAGAAGAATTAACTGGGAGAAAAAGTAGTAAAGAGTAAAATTGGAAAAAAAACATTAAATCTTTCATGGTTATAAAACTCAACTTTCTGGAAGATAAAAGTTGTTCACCAGTAACAACCCACCCATTAATTGCACACACCCATGGATCACAACTATGATCTCACACCTATGACCTCACATCAATGGCTCACACCCATGGCTCGCACCCATAGCTCACACCCATGGCCTCACACCCATGGCCACACCCATGGCTCACACCCATGGCCACACACCAAGGGCCACACACCCATGGCCACACACCAAGGGCCACACACCAATGGGCTCACACCCATGGCCTCACACCAATGGCCTCACCCCAATGGCCTCACACCAAGGGCCACACACCCATGGCCACACACCAAGGGCCACACACCAATGGGCTCACACCCATGGCCACACACCAAGGGCCACACACCAATGGGCTCACACCCATGGCCACACACCAAGGGCCACACACCAATGGGCTCACACCCATGGCCACACACCACCCATGGCCCACACACCAAGGGCCACACACCAATGGGCTCACACCCATGGCCACACACCCATGGCCACACACCAAGGGCCACACACCAACACACCCATGGCCACACACCCATGGCCACACACCAAGGGCCACACACCCATGGCCACACACCCATGGCCACACACCAAGGGCCACACACCCATGGCTCACACCCATGGCCACACATCCATGGCCACACACCCATGGGCTCACACCCATGACCTCACACCAATGGTTCACACCAATGGCCTCACACCAAGGGCCACACACCAATGGGCTCACACCCATGGCCACACACACTAATGACTCATACACCAATTGCCACACCAATGGAAAAAAACATTTGCTGCCAGGATGGCCACACCAATAGATATCTTAGTCAACTGTCAAGAATATTATTAAAAAATTGATTAATTAAAAATAACTAAAGCATTAATAATAATACATAAAGAAAAAAATGATGACAAACTATTAAGAACAATCATATCAAATTCAACTAACCTGAATGAAATTATGAATTAGCCAAAAGTTGTGCCACTTCTATGCATGGCATGGAATTGTTGTTTGATTGGGGAGTTCTTTGTTTCTGAACACCATGGAACAGTACACACACTCGACATCACACAGGAGAATGCTGGACACCTCCCTGATTAGGAACCATTGTAATTTCTCAGGGGGCATTTGTTGCAATGAAGCCCACTGCTTTTTAGCCTGGTGAGGCAGGGTATCCCTGTCGTGTAACTTCTGAATTTCTGTTGCAAGTAGGATTGGTACAGCGACTGAAAGTGTTTTATCAGCCTCGCCAGGATCCTTAGCATTAAAAAGGACCACAGTTTCTCCCCTGTCTCTCAGTCCGAAGAAGGGCTTCAACCTGAAACGTCACCCATTCCTTCTCTCTGGAGATGCTGTCTGATCCACTGAGTTGCTCCAACCTTTTGTCTATCCACAGTTTCTTTGCCCATTTTATACAGTGAATAGGCATTCCTTTTGTTGGATTTTTAGCCAGACCTAAAACTGTTCAGCCTAAACCGATGAGGTAAACAGTTTTCTCTTCTGCCTAGCCTTCACATCCTTCAGCCTTCAACTTTTCCACTTAGAAAATGATTTTTAGGATTGTGCGGCACGGTAATACAGTGTTAGTGTTGCTGCCTTGCAGCGTCAGAGACCCAGGTTTGATCGTGGCTATGGTTGTTGCTATATGGAGTTTGTACGTTCTCCTCGTGACCTGCGTGGGTTTTCTACAGGTGTTCCGATTTCCTCCCACACTCCATAGATGTACAAGTTTGCAGGGGTTAATTCAAACAAGAGGACATGACTTCAGAATTAAGGGACAGAAGTTTAGGGGTAATATGAGGGGGAACTTCTTTACGCAGAGAGTGGTGGCGGTGTGGAATGAGCTCCCATTGGAAGTGGTGGAGGCAGGTTCATTGGTATCATTTAAAAATAAATTGGATAGGCATATGGATGAGAAGGGAATGGAGGGTTATGGTACGAGTGCAGGCAGGTGGGACTAAGGGGAAAAAAATTTTGTTCGGCATGGACTTGTAGGGCCGAGATGGCCTGTTTCCATGCTGTAATTGTTATATGTTATATGGTTATATGGTTAATTGGCTTGGTATAATTTTATAATTGCGCCTAGTGTGTGTAGATTAGTGTTAATGTGCGGGGATCGCTGGTTGGCCCGGACTTGATGGGCTGAAGGTCCTGTTTCCGCGCTGTATCTCCAAACTGATATAAACTAAATTAAAGGTGTTCCATAAGGACACTGGAAGAAGGGCACCAGGTAAGAACACACTGTGTCCTTATGGTCGTCACAGGGTAAGGTTAGAGGTTTACAAAGGTTTAACAGAATTTTCTCTACTCTGTAAAGGATTCTGCTTCTCCTTCTTTTGCACTGGCCTTCACAAGCAGAAACGCAGCAGCTCCTGGTGTACATGGGACGAAGCGATTGGATAAAACTTTATTGATCGCCGGAGGGAGATTAGTCTGCCAACAGTCACTACACAACAAGGCTCTGCAGAGAGTAGTGCGTTCGGCCGAACGCACTATGGGAACTTCACTCACCCCCCTGCAGGAACTATACAACAAGAGGTGCAACTCCAGAGCAAACAAAATTATGAGAGACCTCTTCCACCCCTGCAACAGACTGTTCCAGCCGCTGCGGTCAGGCAAACGCCTCCGTTGCCACGCAGTGAGAACGGAGAGGCTGAGAAGGAGTTTCTTCCCAGAGGCAATTCGGACTGTAAACGCCTTTCTCACCAGGGACTAACTGTACAGAACGTTTTTTCCTTCTATTATTTATTACGTAAAATAATATGTGTGTTATGATTGTGTTTATAATTTGTTTGGTTGTTTTGTTGTTCCGCGAGCATTGCCACTTTCATTTCACTGCACATCTTGTATGTGTATGTGACAAATAAACTTGACTTGACTTGACTTGACTTGACTTGACTTGTACAAAAACTTGAAATTAAAAGTGAAAAAAAAGAAAAAGACAAGCAACTGTTGGCTGGCTGCCACGTGCACGGCGCCTTAACCACAACGAACGAACAAACAAACAAATGCAGGCTTATCCTCTGGACAGAGGATTCTCAAACTAGAGTGCCCCCCCCTCTTCCCCCACACTGGGTTCCCCCTTTTATTCTTCCTCCTTCCCTCACAGCAGTCCCCACACGCCGGGTCATAGAACGTATAACATGGAGAAAAGCCCTTTGACTCACAATGTCAATGCCAAACACTTGGCAAACATAAACCTCTCTCATCTGCCCACATGGGATTTATATCCCTCTGTTCCCTGCATATCCATGTGTCAATTTAAAGGCTTCTTAAACACCACTACTTCCACTTCCACTCCAGCATGTTCCAGGCACCCACGGCTCCCTGTGTTAAGAAGATTCCTTGCACATGTATATAACTAAAAGTCTCATCTTGACCACTTCCTGTCTGCGCTGTATATTGATTTTAGAAAAAAACGCCACTTTATATCGCTATGATTATTGGCCATCATACTCACAGTCCTCCTCCGCTGAGGCAGCCCTGAGGATTCTCCCTATCAATGAAAAATAAAAAAGTTATGAGTGTTTAAAAAATCTTGAGATCAGCATTTTGGCCGAAAAGGCCCGTGCCAGGCCAGGAAATTGCCTTTCACTGAGATTTCACTCAAAGTTTTTTTTTTAAGAGCCCCTTCGGCCCATTAGGCTTGTACTAGACCAGGAGGAGTCCCTTCAGCCCATCAGTAAGCATTCCACCTACAACTATTAAACCTCATCCCAGTGTTTTTCTCCCTCCGTTCATTGGCTCCCTGTGAGATCCAGGCCAGGATAGACTTTCCTCCTTTATTGCTGTGATCTGCAGAAAAAGATGAAAAATGTATAAAAATTATTCTCCACCCACTCCCCCTTCTCTCTCACAGAGTCTCTCACCTGTTTTGGGCAGAATTTCTGGCAGTTTCTCAGCTACCAGCCCACCAGCTCTGAGTGACTGAGCTGTCAGCCAACCAGGCCTGAGTGACTGAGTTGCCAGCCCACCAGGCCTGTGTGACTGAGCTGCCAGCCCAAGAATCCATTCAGCACACAATGTCCATACTAGCCCTTTGGAAACCAATCCCTTTGGCCCACAACACCCATACTAGCGCTCCAGAAAGTCCCCCCCCCTCCCACCCACCCATTGGCCACCAATATTGCAATTGGTGGAGAGGTGGAATATTGCATTGGGGGACCAGCCCTCCCGTGTGAACATGGGACCCAATGGGTCCCACTTAGTCTAGTTTCTTTTAAAGCTTCCCTGTCTGTCCTTAAAACCAAAGCCGTCTTGTCATTGACATTTTTACTTTGGGGGAATAAGATTTTGACTGTTTCCACTATTCTACCCTAACCTCTCAGCATTTTATATACTTCCATCAAATCCTCCTTCAACCTTCAACGCTCCAGAGAAAACAACACAATCTCGTCCAAATTGTCTTTATAGCTAATGCCCTATAAGCCAGGCAGCATTCCGGTAAACCTCTCCTGCACTCTCTCCAAAGCTGCCACATCATTCCTGTATTTGGATAACAAGAGCTATACACAATACTCCAAATGCAACCTCAACAAATATTTATAAAGCTGTATGATGACTTCTAAACTCATGCCCTGACAGATGAAGGCAAGCATTCCATATCCCTTATTTACTATTGTATGTACTTGTGTTGCCACTTCCAGATACAGACTTGAATTCCAAGATCCCTCTGCATTTCAGTGCTCTTAATGGTCTTGTCATTAATTGTACACTTCCCCTTACATTCGACCTCTCAAAATGCAACATCTCTAACTTGTGAGGTTTAAACTCTATCTGCCATTTCTCCATCCATATTGGAGCCGGTCTAAAATCTAAAAATCTGTAGCCGTCCCGCTGAGTTACTCCAGCATTTTGTGTCTATCTTCAGCGTAAACCAGCATTTGCCATTCCTTGTGTGGGAAGGAACTGCAGATGCTGGTTTACATCGAAGATAGATACAAAATGCTGGATTAACTCAGCGGGACAGGCAACATCTCTGGAAAGAAGGAATGGGTGACATTTCTAAAAAGACCCCTGATCAATCTTTACAGTAGAAGGGTCTCGACCCAAAACATCACCCATTCCTTCTATCCCAAGATGCTGCCTGTCCCGTTGAATTACTCCATGACTTTCTGTCTATCTGCAGTTCTTTCTTACGCTAAAATAAATGATGTTTGGTTGGCAATCTGTGAACTCTCCGACTGTGGGAAACCAGAGTATGCGGCCAAATGAATGGTTCTCAGGCTGCTCAAACCAAGACTGATGTCATTGCTACTGTGTTGGGGGACAGCCACATTTAGGGGCATTTGTGATGGAATTAATGTACATCATGCATGGGTGACTCTCCCTTTGTGAACAGTAACAAACAACTATGGTTGCAGAAGTATAAAATAAAGGCAACGTATTCTGAGTCTCAAAATGTCCATCTCTTCAAATTACTTATACTGTCAACTCGAAGATAGACACAAAAAGCTGGAGTAAATCAGTGGGTCAGACAGCATCTCTGGAGAAAAAGAATAGGTGATGATTCGGTTCGAGAACCTTCTTCAGACTGAGAGAGGGGAAAGGGAAACGAGAGATATAGACAGTGATGTAGAGAGATATAGAACAAATTAATGAAAGATATGCAAAAAAGTAATGATGATAAAGGAAACAGGCCCTTGTTATCTGTGTGTTAGGTGGGAATGAGTACAGACAATGGCATTCAACAAGATTTTGAAGCTGGTGCGACTTGGGTGGGGGAGGGGCAGAGAGAGATGGAATGCAGGGGTTACTTGAAGTTAGAGAAATCATATTCATGCTGCTGTGTTGTAAGCTGCCCAAGCAAAATATGAGATGCTGTTCCTCCAATCCTCATTGTCTGCTCCATGTGATACAATTACATTCCACATATATGCTATGTAAGAGCTGAAGCAATCACGATGAAGTCCAGAATATACTACTGTCCTTGAATTGGTCCAAGGCGATCTTCAGTAAATAACATGCATGGGATCTTGGCTCACGACCAGCATTTCAAATAAGCTCATCTAGTGGAGTGGATTAAGCCAAGCCCAAAATAATGTTCTCAGCCCTGGCTGCATTATTCACGAACAGCACCAAAGGCCAGAGAATGCTGTTGCTGCAAAAGTGAGAGGATAATTGGAGGCTTAGGATCAGACATCATAGTTTTTACTGCATGCACATCAGAAATGCTGCTGCTGACTTCAATTTCCATAGAGGAACAGAATTGGATTTTATACTTTGATTCACATCTCGAAAATTCGCCCACTTAGAAAAGCAAATCCACGGAAGGTAACCTAGTGGACAATACTTCAAATTCCTCAGAACTAACGATTAGTGTGAATGCACTCCATGTGTTTTTCCTGTTGTGTGGAACTGTGTCCCGATGAAGGGTCCTGACCACAAAAGCTGCCTGTTTGCAATTCTCTTCCTCTTGCTGCCGGAGTTCCTTCAGCTGATGGTTTTTTGCATTATTATTCTCACTGATGCACAAAGTTTGCGTCCCTTCTCGTCACATATAAACTGGATAGACACTCAGGCGGAGAACAGTGAAGTCTGTATTTCCATAATTAGATGACCAAATGATGGTCAATTTATCATCTAAAGAAACTGCCATTTGTATCATTGATAGTAACTCATTTCTTCCAAAAAGCATTTTTATTGCCATTACAAATAGAAAGTCTGGGTATGTTTGCCTCTGCTCTTCATGTCATATCTTACTCCCTCCCCATGGACCAGCTTGTTAGCTCCAGCCAAGATTAATTAGCAGTGCGTTCCACTGGTAGCCACAAAACCAATAATGTATCCGCTGTATCAGGCACAGCAATCAAAGAGAAAGCAGTAAAATGCGACTGGGTCCTGAGACAATTAATCAAAGCTTCAGCCATTGTCACACACAAACACAACAGGAAATAAAGTAGAAATGTGAAACGATATTCATCTTGATGGCTGTTGGTGCAGCCTTGCATAAAGCTGTGTGTTCCAGGCAGGGAAGGAAGATTGTGTGAATGGACATGTGTGAGAGACACAAAAACCTGGAGTAACTCTGCGGGACAGGCAGCATCTCTGGATAGAAGGAATGGGTGATGTTTTGGGTCGAGACCCTTCATCAGAGCTTCAGATGTGTGACCACTGACAAACAAATAAATAAATAAATAAATAAATAAATGAATTTAAAAAAAAAAATGGATAGGCATATGGATGAGAAGGGAATGGAGGGTTATGGTATGAGTGCAGGCAGGTGGGGCTAAGGGGAAAAAAATTTGTTCGGCACGGACTTGTAGGGCCGAGATGGCCTGTTTCCGTGCTGTAATTGTTATATGGTTATATGGTTATATGGTTATAAGCGGAATTATCAGGCTCTGTCTTCGAAACTCCATCTTTCCAGAAGCTAAACTAGAATGTTGAATATAATCTAGGATTGGCCCAATTATATCACCACTTGATGGTGGAGATTTAGTTTGTTGAGTCTTATTGGGTTCTCCCAGAGACTTAAATTCACGTTTTAGTTTAGTTTAGAGATACAGACCTTCGGCCCACCGAGTCCCCATGACCAATGATCTTACACACACTAGGGGCAACGTTTATATTCATACCAAGCTAATTAACCTACAAACCTGTACGCCTTTGGAGTGTGGAAGGAAACTGAAGATGTCAGAGAAAACCAGGAGAACGTACAAATTGCAGGATCGAACCCTGGACTCTGGCGCTGTAAGGCAGCAACTCTATCGCTGCACCACCGTGCCGCCCATTTTAAGGTTGATACTTTTACTTCCGATTCTATCCAAACCCATCATGAGTATTGTGTAGAAACAAGGAACAAATGCTGGTTTACAGAAAAGCACACAAAGTGCTGGAGTAACACTGCAGCGCAGGTATCTTCTATGGAGAACATGGATGGGTGATGTTTTGGGTCAGGACCCTTCTCAGTTTTGTGCATCTTCGGACAAGATTTTACTAATCTGTCAATGAGAGAGGATTATTGCCCAGGCTATGATTTACAGCAAGTGGATCAGAGTATAGCTTCTTAAAATTTTTTTTTAATTTGTTCCTATTGAGAAGCTATTGAGGATGTTGGATTCAGAGTTGAATTAAAACCATTGATGATGACCAGAGATCTTATAATTACAACACATCATGGCTAAAAATGCCGCTAAAACTATGCAACAGTTCCATAACCAGTTGCGTCCATTTACTGTCACAAGCAATGATCTCTCATTTGAACCTTGAGTGTTTTTACAAGAGGAAGTTAACTTTAATTAAGAAAAGTTTGGTAGCAAATGTGAAGTATATTCAAACTTGCATTAAACAATAGAAAAGCACAGCAAAGGAACAAGGCCTTTGGCACACAATGTCCTCTAATTTAAGTTTGATTTCATTTTGACAATGGAGGAGGCCCAAGACAGATTGGTCAGTTTGAGAATGGGAAGGGGAGTTAAAATGATTGGCAACCATGAGAACAGTCGGCTGAGACAGACTGGGCGAAGGTGTTCAGCAAAACGATCTCCCAGTCTGCGTTTGGTCTCGCTGATATATA
Organism: Leucoraja erinaceus; assembly: GCF_028641065.1. Classification (NCBI taxonomy): domain Eukaryota; kingdom Metazoa; phylum Chordata; class Chondrichthyes; order Rajiformes; family Rajidae; genus Leucoraja; species Leucoraja erinaceus. The sequence goes on from NC_073397.1 coordinate 3,715,015, forward strand.
AGAATCCACACCTGGAACAACGGATACAGTAGATGAGGTTGGAGGAAGTGCAAGTGAACCTCTGCCTAACCTGAAAGGAATGTGGGGGTCCCTAGACAGAGTCGAGGGAGGAGGTATGGGGACAGGTGTTGCATCTCCTGTGCTAGCAGGGGAAGGTACCTGGGGAGGGGATGGTTTGGGTGGGAAGGGATGAGTTAACCAGGGAGTTGCGGAGGGAGCGGTCTCTGTGGAAAGCTGAAAGCGAAGGAGATGTGGTTCCATTGGAGGTGGCGAAAATGTCGAAGGATTACGTGCTGTGGGCGACGGCTGATGTGGTGAAAGATGCGGAATATACGACATGGTTATGCAGCAGTAGATTGTTTCAGCACCAGAGACCCAGGTTGTATCCTGACTACAGGCTATCTGTATGGAATCTGTAAGTTCTCCCCGTGACCTGCGTTGGTTTTCTCCAGGATCTCCAGTTTCCTCCCAAGGTGTACAAGCCTGTAGGTTAATTCACTAGGTATAATTGTAAATGGTCCCTCATGTGTGTAGGATAGTGTTAGTGTGCGGGAATTGTTGATTGGCACGGATTCGGTGGGCCAAAGGGCCTGTTTCCGCGCAGTATCGGTAAACTAAAAAATAATCTAAACGGGGGGGGGGGGGGAAATGAGAAATGTAGTGTAGGAAGTTGTGGAAGTCAGTAGGTTTATTAATAGATGTCAGTTAAAAGTCTATCTCCTGTGATGGAGGCGGTGAGATCAAGTAAGGGGAGGGAGGTGTCGAGAATGGACAAAGTGAATTTGAGTGCGGGATGGAAATTGGTAGTGAAGTTAATGAAGTCGTACTGGAGAAACTCAGTGGGTCCACCAGCATCTATGAAGGGGAATGGAAAGATGCCATTTCAGACGGGTACACAAAATGCTGGAGTAACTCAACGGGTGAGGCAGCATCTCTGGAGAAGGGTCCCCGATCAACAACATTGTCATTTCTCAATCTCTCCCTTCTCTGAATTTGGGATCTCGACCCAAAATGTCATCTATCCTTATTCTCCAGAGATGCCACCTGACGTGCAGAGTTACTCCAGCACTCGTGTCCTTTTAAATACAAGATAGAATATAATCCCAATAATTGTGAGGATCAGCAATTTAAAGGATGTTGATGTACCAATGCATAAATCCTAAAGGTGTGTAGAAGGATATTCTATGCCTCAGCTTGTGTTGCTACTTGTCATACGCGCGACTGTGAATACAAGAGATGGATGTCATGGAAAACCTTGGTTCGCCTACAGCTGGAGTACTGTGCTCAGTGCTTCAGGACACACTACAGGGAGGACACAAATACACTGAGAAACGTTTCCCCGTAATGGAAATGTCTAAAACGAGAGGGCAATGGTTTAAGATAAGGAGTAAGAGAGTTACAGACTATCTGAGGAAGAACAATTGCATTGCAAAAGTTGTTGCATTCAAGAATGTGCTTCCTCAGAAGATATTGGGGACAGAGACAGTCACCACATTTAAAGACAATCTGGATGAGTTCTTGAAGCTTATGGCATGGAGAGAATGCTGTGAGATCGGTGGGGGGAGGACAATGGGACAATGGATGGGGGGGGGGGGGGGGGGTGAGGAGGACAAAGGACAATGGGGACCTGTCGTGGGGGAATCTTTTGGGGGTGGGGGACAAAAGGGTGAGCCGGCTTTGTTACTTTGTCAGCATGGTAGGTGGCTGCTATTTGTATACATTGTGTATGCCAGCAAAGAATCTCACTGTGCCTAGACACATGTGACAATGAAGTATTCCTATTCCCGAATCACCAAGTGCTTGAAAATGGGATTAATATAGGTGGGTACTTGATCTTGACATAAACAGAAAGGGCAGCATGTTGGCGCAGGAGTAGAGTTGCTGCCTTACAGCGTTTACAGCGCCAGAGACCCAGGTTCGATCCCGACTTCAGGTGCTGTCTGTACGGAGCGTGTACGTTCTCCCCGCGACCTTGTGGGTTTTCTCCAAGATCTTCGGTTTCCTCATAAATTCCAAAAATGTACAGGTTTGCAGGTTAATTGGCTTGGTGTAAATGTAAATTGTCCCTAGTGTGTGTAGGGGAGTGTTAATGTGCGGGGATCGCTGGTCGGTGCGGACTCGGTGGGCCAAAAGCCCTGTTTCCATGCTGTTTCTCTAAACTAAACTAAAGAATGGGCTGAAGGGCCTCTATCTGTAGTGTATGACATTACGATTCTTATAACCCCAAAATACATCACAAACATCATTGTGTCCTTTATCTCACTGGTTGCAAACTGGATGTTGTGTTTCTTACAACATAAAAAGAATAATTAAAAATGGAATTACTTAATTGGAGATAAAGTGCTTTAAGATACCGTGTAAGAAATCATGAAAAGCATTGTGCAAATGCAACCCACTGTTGAACAATTTGTTTTTCAGTCATTGATTTCTTCTTCCTCCAAAGAATTCACCTCAAATCTGATGTCAAGCACAATATCTCACACCTCTGGAGACACAGCATGCCATGAATTCCTGGTTTAATTATGAGACCACACACTCTACCGTTTCACTGAAAGAAATGAAAGTACCACAGGAGCAGGGAAGGAGCTACTTGGCTTGTGGCACAGATAGCTTCATTTCCACCGTACCACAGGACTTCTACAAGCAACAGATTGAGAGCTAGAGATAGACACAAAATGTTGGAGTAACTCAGCTGGACAGGCTGCATCTCTTTGAAGTCAGAATGGGTGACGTTTCGGGTCGTAACCCTTCTTCAGACTGCCCCGCTGAGTTACTCCAAATTTTTGTCTCTATCTTCGATTTAAACCAGCATCTGTAGTTCCTTCCTACACATGAAATGTTTTATTTGCATCTGTTATGGTTGAAAGTGCCCAGTGGGGATCTGAAGACAAATAAGTTAAATGCAGCGGAAAAAAAATCTAAAACCAAACTGATGGAAATTTGCACATTTTTAAAGGAACACCGAATCAAATTAGATTCCAGCATGCAAAAAAAAACCTGTTCTGCAAAATGCCACAAAATAGGTAATGTTTTTCAATTGCCTGCTACTTTAATTCTCGATTCTATTCAATACAATACGGTTTATTTGTCACATTGCACATAAAGTGCAAGTGAAATGAATATGTCAGCAGCGGTACAATGATAAAGAACACACACAAAAACACAATAAAAGTTTAACATAAACATCCACCACAGCATTCATCACTATGGCGGAAGGCACACAATTTAGCCAGTCCTCCTCCATTTTCCCCCGTGGTCGGGACCTCAACCCTCCGCAGCCGTTGCTGCGGGCGTCCAGTTGGTAAAAGGACAAGGTACAAGTCCAGGTAAGTCCAGGATCGGCTCTTCCCCACCGGAGACCGCGGCTTTAAGTTGGTGTAGGCCGCAGGCCGGCGGTCGAGATTTAAAGTTCCTGCCGCGCCGCAGCCAGAAGCACCGCAGACTGCAGGGCTGGCGGTCGAAGCTCTCCTCCAGGGGTGATGGTAAGTCGCCACCGCGCCCGCGGTAGTAGTTGGCCGCGGGCCGGCAGTGATGGCTTCTTCTTCCCCCGGGTCCCCCATGAGGGATCCCGGGCTGTAGACGCCGTGCCAGCTGGAGCTGTGCAGACCGCGTGCGGCTTCAGGCTGCCGGCTGCTCCGGGCCAGCGAAACGGAGCTCTCCCCTCCGGCGAGCCCCAGCGAGGGCTCACCCGCTCCACGCCGAGAGTCCACGCTGCGCCCGCCGCTGAAGCCCCAGGCACGTCCCCGGGAAAGGCCGCACCGATCCTTGTTGTTAGGCCACTGGGGAGGCGACCTGGAAAAAGTCGCCTCTCCATGAAGGAGGCGGCCAAAACGGTTTCCCCCTCACCCCCCCCCACCCCCCCCCACACAAAACACACAAAGTTTTAAAAACATATTTTAAAACATACCAAAAAAAAAAAAGTTGAAAAAACTAACGCGCTGCTGACAGGGCTGCCGCCATTGCAGCACCCCCACCGATTCCCATTCTAACCTCACTCCAATGAAGCTCAGAGGACAATATCACATTCTTTGATTCATTCACACTCGCCTCTTAACTCTGTACTTGCTTGCACATGGCATTGGAAGTAATCCTATGTAGAAGGAAATGTTGTACTTTACCCGTACCTTATATCTAACTTTACTCAGATAGCACAGTGACAAAATAAAACAGCTCATAGATCAGTGGTGAGTCTATCAAAAGGCCTAATCAATGCACATCGGTAAACAGTCTGAGCAAACCCAAACTGCTCCACCCAGCATTAGTAACTGTACCATTTTTATATCCTCATGACACAAAGGTTACTTGTGGAGTTGGAATAAATAATCATTAATCAATGTCTCTGTAATCTTCCATCCTTGTCTTTCCCCAGTGAACTTTAACCTTACGTTGTTGTTTTGAAAGTCTCTCCCGCATTTATCTAACAAATAGATAATACTAGACTAAGTGGGACCCGTTAGGTACCAGCATCACATGAGAGGGCTGGTCACCCAACACAATATTCCACCTCTCCACCAATTCCAATATTGCTGGCCAGTTGTGGCTTTCTGTTGTGCTAGTTCATACTATTTGTTATTTGTTGATCACACACACACTCCACCACACACACACAGACACTGATACACAGACACACACAGACACACATAGACACACACACACTCGCACACACACACACACACAGAGACTCATTCACACACACACACACACAGACTCATTCACACACACACAGACTCATTCACTCACACGCACTGGCCCAATACTAAAATGCCAAGTAACTTCAGAATGTGTTGAATATAGTGTGTGTCAAATAAATGTTTAAAGCCTCCTGTAGGGGCTGCTGCTGCTGAAGCAAAAACATGCTTTAAATAACATCCAACAAACACACTCACCATAGACAGAGCAGTCAGCTCTCTTGAATTATTCAGCGGCGCCTGCACTCGGCGCCATCTTGACGTCACCCTCTCGCTTCTTGCCATGAACCGGAAATGACACACTCAGCGCCAGCATGCCGCTAACCGGAAATGACATCATTGGCGCCATCTTGCAACTATGCGAAAATCACAGAATGAGCGCCAATTTTGAAATTAAACACAGTCCTGATCTAATAAAATGTTTATTCACGCTTTATCCATCCGAAAACTGTCGCAAGCAAGCCCTTTAAAAGCCAATCCAATTGGACAAAAACACTTTGCAAGCCAACAAAACCCATTTGCTTAAAGCCCTTTAAAAAGCCAACCTAATTGGGAAATCACTTTACAAACAACAAACACATTTGCTGGAGACTCACCGTGGAGTAGACGTGCGTTCAGTGTTATTCGCAGCTCAGAAAGCCCTGGACCTCTTGCTTCCTCCATCTGGCGGAGACTGAGTGAGCCACAACACTTCCGGGTTTTATAGTCCCTCCCCCTGCCGCCAGCGGGGGCAGCAGAGAGAATGGCAAAATTCTTAAAAACATTAATATATCTCTGATTTTTCATCGATGGGAAAAATCCTCCGCTCTAGTCCGACGGAGGGGTCTCTGAGCGAGTTGGCCAAAAATGACGGCCGTAAGTGGCGGCGTTCTATCGGAAATCACATCGCAGTGAGTCAAAAGCGGTCAAGATCTTACTTTTAGTAATATAGATATATGTCAATGTCCCTTTACGGAGAATTGATTCTACAAGCTATATGGGGTCCCCTCGTTAAACTTTTGGGCAGTCACGGTGGCACAGCGGTAGAGTTGCCGCCTTACAGCAAAATGCAGCGCCAGAGACGCGGGTTCGATCCCGACTACGGGTGCTGTCTGTATGGAGTTTGTACGTTCTCCCCGTGATCTGCGTGGGTTTTCTCTGAGAACTTCGGTTTCCTCCCACACTCCAAAGACACAGAGGTTTGCAGTTTAATTGGCTTGTTTAATTGGCTTGATAAAATGTTAAATTGTCCAAGTTGGCAATATGCAGAGTACTGCCCTGCCGACTACAAAATTCTGAAGGTTCAGAAGGTTTGGGAGACTTGCCTGCTACACACAGCGACAAAGAACAGCTGTAATCGCAAGGTTGTAACAGATATGACCCTAGACAGAACTACAAAGGACTATTCTCCCCCAAATAGATAAGAAAGCCTGCTTTTCAGTAGAACGTTTCATCTTTGGCTATTTTAACGACATTCTATGTTGGCCATTTTCCCACCGTGCTCCCCAGTAAGTAAGCCCTAGGGTTAGTCATATTGTAACTTTCAAAATTCCTGGCAACTTCCTGAGATTGCAATGACAATTAAAATTAAATCTGAATCTGAATCTGAATCATTGGGCTCTTGCTTTTTAACCTCTTTCTCAGCTCCTTGAACTCTTTCTGTAGGATTTATCCAATTTTCATCAACAAGTTGTTGATACTGATGTGGATTATAATTCCAGGTCCATTATCTTCATGATGACCTGTAGCCTCTGTCACTGCCTCGACTCTGGCATCAGGGAGGCACCATACCATGCTCTGGCCTCTGGCCACAGAAATGCACATCTAATATTCTACTTTGATTTCTCTAAACTCAAGTAACCCTTGCATTCCCTCTCTCTCCATCCCTCCCCCACCCTAGTCATCGTACTAGTTTCACTGTCATCCTGTTGAGCATAACTCGTTATCACCTACCCCACAGCTAACAATAGACCATTGTGGGCTCCACCTTTCCTTGATCATCGTTGCTTTATGCATATCATTTGGTCATTTGTTCTATTTACCTACTATATATCTCTAGTTTCTCTTTCCCCTGACTCTCAGTCTTAAGAAGGGTCTCGACCCGAAACGTCACCCATTCCTTTTCTTCAGAAATGCTGCCAGACCCGCTGAGATACTCCAGCTTTTCGTGTCTATCTACAGAAATCAGAATCAGAGTCAGAATCAGAATCAATTTATTAGCCAAGTGTGTACACATACAAGGAGTTTGACGTGGTGTTTTGCACGCACATGGTAAAAACACAATATACAGCAGAGAATTAAAAACAATTAGAATTAAAAAATGTAAAACGGGGCCAGCTTTGCTATATATTGCACATGTAGATATCTAACGTACTCTTGGAGAGTTCATAAGTACTTGTCTTACAGACTAGAATGTAGTGGTGTAGTCCGGATGTTAAGTAGAGCTGACGCTCATGGGAAGAAGCTGTTTTTGTGTCTGGATGTGGAAGGGGAGGTAGTCCGGAGGGGAGGCCTGGGAAACTCTGTTTAGTTTAGATCAGTTTAGAGACACCGCGCTGAAACAGGCCCTTCGGCCCACCGGGTCCGCGCCGACCAGCGATCCTCGCACATTAACACTACCAGGGACAATATTTACGTTTACCAAGCTAATTAATTTCTAGCCTCTTCTCTTCCCTTTTCCACTCCTTCCTCCCCTCCTGTGCGGCTAAGTCACTTCCATGCCTGGCTGTGCTCTCCTGAGAACCTAATGTCCCAGGTGGGCAAATCTGTCCGTGAGTAGGATCCAGGGACTCCTACACCTCTTTCCAGCTACTTCTAGTCTTCCTGGTTACCACGTACCCCTGCGACTTGCACACTCTTATACTGGTACAAGAGTGGCACAGTGGCACGGCGATAGAGTTACTGCCTTACAGCGTCTGGGACCCAAGTTCGATCCTGACTTCGAGCGCCTGGCTGTATGGAGCTTGTACGTTCTCCACGTGACCTGCGTGGTTTTTCTCCGGGATCTCCAGTTTCTCCCACCTTCCAACGATGTTTGTAGGTTAATTGGCCTGGTATAATTGTGAATAGTCCCTAGTGTGTGTAATAGCGATAGTGAGCAGGGATTACTGGTTGGTGCGGACTCGGTGGGCCGAAGGGGCTACATCTGCGCTGCATCTTTAGACTAAACTAAATTAAAAAACATCTCCTAATGATCAAATCTATTTTGACTGGAAAATGCAAAAATCGTTCTGTTAAAAATAATGCTTTTAATGGTAAAAAATCTGGAAAAACATTAAATAATAACTGAACTGATGCTCAGGATTGGGGGGATAATGGGTTCCTGACCACTGGTCAATGAATCATTTGTATTCAAAGCACAACTGGAAATATAGTTAGTCCAGGGCCACATATCCTCATTTCCCCCCTGGCCCTAATGAGATGATAAAAAGCTTATAATCACTTCAACCCTGCTGGAGATTAATTGGTTCTTGCAGACACATTGCACGACACTCCAATGAGTGACACTTGAACGATTTCACCAAATGTAAATGTTAACCTCAGATCTTCAGCACCTGCTTTTATACTTCCATGTGTAAGATTAAATTGGGTTGATGGGAAAGGATGGAATAAACAAGGTTGTACGACAGGAAAATGTGGAAACACAGAAAAATATGAGCTGGGCAATGCAGGGGAGCAATGAAAATAATACATTTGCTGGGTCACGACCTGAAACGTCACCTATTCCCTTTTCTCCAGAGATGCTCTCTGAGTTGCTGTCAGAGATGCTGTGCTGTGTTACTGCAGATTTTTGTGTCTATCTTCAATTTAAACCACCATCTGCAGTTTCTTCTAGCAAATTATTTTTAAAGATGGGTCAAAAGAGTCAGAGAAATGTAAGTATTGATGCAGACACACAATAACAAAGTGTGTGGTGTGAAATGAGGTGAAAATTGAGCTTTGCTCTGTTGTTGAAATAGAGTTTCATTCTCTTGCTGGAGTATTGAGGATAGCCTGCACATTACTAACACAATCTAAATTATAGAAACAGAGAACTACACATACTGGTTCACACCAAAGATAGACACAGGGTGCTGGAGTAACTCAGCGGGTTAGGCAGCGTCTCTGGAGAAAAAGGATGGGTGACATTTTGGGTCAGGATGTAGTATGGGTGTGGGGGAGCAGTGAAGTGCTAGTGTTAATTCTGGCCAATTTGGAGTGACCAGGACACTAAAATTGAGTAAAGGCTTCTGGGCTGCTAGGCCATTTGGTCAATTTAAATGTGCCTTTTGCAGAAATAAGACAAGCTGCAGAATGGTGCCATTTTGTCTCGAGCCTAGATAAGAGCTGCAGGAAGAGAATTAAACATCTGCAGATCCTGACAATTAGGTGCAAATTGCATGGAATGGATTGGATGAATGCAAACCAGACCTACACATTGTATATAATGTTGCAAAGCTTTACTTTGCTAGATGTTGATTGGATTAAGTGTTGAGCCTTGTCTGGGTTTCTTGAATATCTGGGCAAATCTTGCTATGTTTGCTTCTTTTCAGAAGCTCCGTTTGAATACATTGTGTTAGTTACTGTATTATTGGGTTAGGGAAATGTTTATCATGTACTGGGTTAATCAATATCTGTTATTGGACTGTAACGAGACCACCCCCATGTGGTTCGGCCCCTCAAGGTTCGTACACCTATAAAAGGCCGCTCCCACGAGGTCCTGTGTCGATCTTCTGGGAGAGCGCGTGGGACTGCGCGACCTTCTGGTGTGTCTCTGCTTGAGCGAGGCTAAAGAGGGCTTGGCCGGGCAGATACGAGGATCGAACCCGCGGTGGTTAGGTACAGTAGTGGGAACTGTAATTGTGTTTTTTCAAAATAAAGATTAGTTGCGCAAGTGTTTGACTCAGTGATTTTTGAGTGAAACTAGACTGGGGGGAAGCTTAGAATGAGCTGTTTACACTAGAGGTGAACAAAGACCAGGATTAATGAATTGTAATCATATATTGTCTTTCTGCTGACTGGATAGCACTCAACTTTTTACTGTATCACAGTACATGTGATAATAAACTAAACTGATATATATCTGATATACAGCTGATCAGGGCCACATCTGCTCCAGAGATGAAGTGTAGCATTTAGCTCATCTGTGATGTCTTCATTCTTCAGAGAATGTAGGTTCCCCCTTCTGTCATTGATGTGGCCCTCACGCATGTCTCCTCTGTGTCCTGTAGTTCTGCTCTCACTCCCCCTCCCCCAAGACGCAACAAGGAGTTCCTCTGGTCCTCACCTTTCGCCCCACTAGCCTCTGCATCCAACACATTATCCTCCAACTCTAAGAGATCCCACCCCTAATCAGGTCTGCCCATCTAAAACCACAGAGACTGTTCTCCATGCAACTCCTTGGTTCACTCATCCCATCCCACCCAAACCACTGTCTCCCAGGTACTTTCCCCAGCAACCGCAGGAGGTGCCACATCTGCCCTAACATCTCCTGCCTCTACTTCATTACGGACCCCAACAGTCCTTTCAAGTTAGACAGAGGTTCACATGTACCTCCTCTAACCTCAATAATGCTCAATTATATTTCATTGTTACATGTACTTATGTACAGTGACACTCTATTTTTGCATACAATCCAGTAATATCATACCATATATAAACGCCATCATAGATAAGTACAAAATGCAATGATTGTAGTGTAATAGCACACTTCACTGAAGCGAGTCACCATGTTGCTGGTACCAACAAAGTTTCAAAGTTTATAAGAGTACAGTCTTAGCTTGGCCTAGAAAACCCATTGTCCAGGCGGCACCAATCCTCTCCTCCATTCACCGCCATCTTGAAATTGGCCCTTTATCCAGCATCCACTGCCTTCACCAATTCCCTCCATCCACCTCACTGGTTCCCAGTCTTCGGGGTCGAGCAGGAGATGAGCCTTGGATGAGTTCAGGTGGGTTTCTGGTTCCGCGATGGATGAGAGAGGCCTGCTGTCGGGGTATGGACATGGCTTGCTGGGAGCTGCTGCCACCATGCAGCTTGCCGGGAGCTTTCCCCGTTCTCTCCTTCTCCGCCCGCACCTGCTCGTGCCGTCACCGCTGGGCTCCTCACGCCACCCCTCATAAGGTCATAAGTGATGGGAGCAGAATTAGGCCATTCAGCCCATCAAGTCTACTCCACCATTTAATCATGGCTGATCTATCTCTCCCTCCTAACCTCATTTACTGCATCCAGTATCCAGCCCAATATGTGGACTCCTGTACATCAGCGAAACCATTGAATTCTCTGATCGTGAACACTGAATTATCTAATTTGAAGTAACTTCTACTTACATTCCCCTACCCTCTCTGAAGATAAAACCCAAGATAACCCATGATAAAATTGGGATGTCTTGAAAGGATGGATTAAACAAGGTTGTACGACAAGAAAATGTGGGATCATGGGGTGAAATGTGAGCTGGATAATGCAAAGGAGCAATGAAATAAATAAATCCGCTGGATTAGTAATGGCAGAGGAGACATTTTCAGACTGAAGAAGGGTCTCAACCAGAAACATCACCCATCATTTTGCTCCAGAGATGCTGCCTGAGCTGCCTAATTACTCCAGCATTTTGTTTCTACCTCAATTTAACTTGTGTTGTAAATAATTGGTAATAACTAATTAGGAATTGCTCTGCATGAAATTCTTACTTTTTCGAGTTGAAAAACAAGTGATCCCTTGTTACTTCCACTGCATGGTGCCACCTCAATATAATGGAGCTGATGCTTAATACTGATGCTCCTGGGGAGAAGCAGCAAATGGGTAGTTGACAATAAACAAAGAATATTGTATATTTGTTGTCTGTGAAATGAAAGTTAGCAATTAAAATGTTATTCCTCCACAACACAAATTCAAATATTAGGAGTAAATATGTGGTTAATGGCAGAATTTGCAGCACTGATGTACTGAGGAATCTCGGATCCAAGTCCATTGCTCCTTGAAAGTAGCAACACAAGTAGATAGTGTAGTAAAGACGGCATATTGGCTTTCATCAGTTGGGGCATTGAATACAGACATAGACATAGACTTAGAAAATAGGTGCAGAAGTAGGCCATTCGGCCCTTCGAACCTGCACCACCATTCAATATGATCATGGTTGATCATCCAACTCAGTATCCCGCACCTGCCTTCTCTCCATACCCCCTGATCCCCTAGCCACAAGGGCCACATCTAACTCCCTCTTAAATATAGCCAATGAACTGGCCTCAACTACCTTCTGTGGCAGAGAATTCCAGGGACTCACCACTCTCTGTGTGAAAAACGTTTTTCTCATCTTGGTCCTAAAATACTTCCCCTTTATCCTTAAACTGTGACCCCTTGATCTGGACTTCACCAACATCAGGAACAATCTTCCTGCATCTAGCGTGTCCAACCCCTTAAGAATTTTGTAAGTTTCTATAAGGTCCCCCCTCAATCTTCTAAATTCTAGCAAGTACAAGCCGAGTTTATCCAGTCTTTCTTCATATGAAAGTCCTGACATCCCAGGAATCAGTCTGGTGAACCTTCTCTGTACTCCCTCTATGGCAAGAATGTCTTTCCTCAGATTAGGAGACCAAAACTGTACGCAATACTCCAGGCGTGGTCTCACCAAGACCCTGTACAACTGCAGTATAAACGTGTTGCAGTTTTATCAACGTTTTGATAGCTGCTATTGGAGTATTGTGTGCAGATCTGTTCACTCCATTTCAGGAAAGCTGTTGAATCAGTGGATATTTTTAAGGCAGAGATAGATAGATTCTTGAAGAAGGGTCTCGACCCAAAACATCACCCATTCCTTCTCTCTAGAGATGCTGCCTGTCCCGCTGGGTTACTCCAGCTTATTGCGTCTATCTTTGGTTTAAACCAACATCTGCAATTCCTTCCAACACATTGATAAATTCTTGCTTAGTACAGGTGTCAGAAGTTATGGGGAGAAGGTAGGCGAATGGGGTTAGGAGGGAGAAATAGATCCGCCATGATTGAATGACAGAGTAGGCTTGATGGGCCAAATGGCCAAATTCCTATTCTTTACGAAACAATGGAAATGGTGTTAAAGTCGTCTACCAGGATGTTGGGTGGTTTAGAAGGTATTACTCATGAAGAGTGGTTGGGCAAACTTGGATTGTTCTCTCTGGACATCGAGGTCTGTCTAACAAGACTCTGTTTCCAAACTGTATGACGGTATGATTGTATGAGGTTATGACCATCTGAACATTGATGGATGGCCTCAAGAAAGCAGCTAATAAAAACAAAAACCCACAGTGCCCTGGCCACACTCTCATCTCCCCTATAATTAGGACAGACATACAGGAGCCTGCAAACTGTATCCTCCAGTTTCAAGAACAGCTTCTCCCCAGCAACAATCCCGTTGATGTACATCGCAAAACTTCAACCGCGACTATGATCTACCATGGTTTGCAGGTGTTGGATTACACCCAAGATAGACACAAAATGCTGGAGTAACTCAGCGGGAGAGGCAGCATCACTAGATAGAATGAGTCTGAAGAAGGGTCTTGATCTGAAACATAGAAACATAGAAATTAGGTGCAGGAGTAGGCCATTCAGCCCTTCGAGCCTGCACCGCCATTCAATATGATCATGGCTGATCATCCAACTCAGTATCCCGTACCTGCCTTCTCTCCATACCCCCTGATCCCTTTAGCCACAAGGGCCACATCTAACTCCCTCTTAAATATAGCCTATGAACTGGCATCAACTACCTTCTGTGGCAGAGAATTCCAGAGATTCACCACTCTCTGTGTGAAAAATGTTTTTCTCATCTTGGTCCTAAAAGATTTCCTCCTTATCCTTAAACTGTGACCCCTTGTTCTGGACTTCTCCAACATCGGGAAGAAATTCAGAGTCCAGCAGAGGAGGACAAAGGGCTTAATTAGGAAAGGGCAAATTGATTATGAAAGAAAACTGGCAGGGAACATAAAAACAGACTGCAAATGTTTTTATAGATATGTGAAGAGAAAAAGATTAGTTAAAACAAATGTAGGTCCCTTGCAGTCAGAAACAGATGAATTGATCATGGGGAACAAAGACATGGCAGACCAATTGAATAACTACTTTGGTTCTGTCTTCACTAAGGAAGACATAAATAATCTGCCGGAAATAGCAGGGGACCGAGGGTCAAATGAGATGGAGGAACTGAGTGAAATCCAGGTTAGCTGGGAAGTGGTGTTAGGTAAATTGAATGGATTAAAGGCCGATAAATCTCCAGGGCCAGATAGGCTGCATCCCAGAGTACTTAAGGAAGTAGCCCCAGAAATAGTGGATGCATTAGTGATAATTTTTCAAAACTCTTTAGATTCTGGAGTAGTTCCTGAGGATTGGCGGGTAGCTAATGTAATGCCACTTTTTTAAAAAGGAAGGGAGAGAGAAAATGGGGAATTACAGACCAGTTAGTCTAACATCGATAGTGGGGAAACTGCTAGAGTCAGTTATTAAAGATGGGATAGCAGCACATTTGGAAAGTGGTGAAATCATTCGACAAAGTCAGCATGGATTTATGAAAGGTAAATCATGTTTGACGAATCTTTTAGAATTATTCAAGGATGTAATTAGTAGAGTAGATAAGGGAGAACCAGTGGATGTGTTATATCTGGACTTTCAAAAGGCTTTCGACAAGGTCCCACATAAGAGATTAGTATGCAAACTTAAAGCACACGGTATTGGGGGTTCAGTATTGATGTGGATAGAGAACTGGCTGGCAGACAGGAAGCAAAGAGTTAGGAGTAAACGGGTCCTTTTGAGAATGGCAGGCAGTGACTAGTGGGGTACCGCAAGGCTCAGTGCTGGGACCCCAGCTATTTACAATATATATTAATGATTTGGACGAGGGAATTGAATGCAACATCTCCAAGTTTGCAGATGACACGAAGCTGGGGGGGCAGTGTTAGCTGTGAGGAGGATGCTAGGAGGCTGCAAGCTGACGGATAGGTTGGGTGAGTGGGCAAATGCATGGCAGATGCAAAATAATGTGGATAAATGTGAGGTTACCCACTTTGGAGGCAAAAAACAGGAAAGTAGTCTATTATCTGAATGGTGGCCGATTAGGAAAAGGGGAGATGCAACGAGACCTGGGTGGCATGGTACACCAGTCATTGAAAGTAGGCATGCACGTGCAGCAGGCAGTGAAGAAAGCGAATGGTATGTTAGCATTCATAGCAAAAGGATTTGAGTATAGGAGCAGAGAGGTTCTACTGCAGTTGTACAGGGTCTTGGTGAGACCACACCTGGAGTATTGCGTACAGTTTTGCTCTCCTAATCTGAGGAAAGACATTCTTGCCATAGAGGGAGTACAGAGAAGGTTCACCAGACTGATTCCTGGGATGTCAGGACTTTCATATGAAGAAAGACTGGATAGACTTGGCTTGTACTCGCTAGAATTTAGAGGATTGAGAGGGGATCTTATAGAAACGTACACAATTCTTAAGGGGTTGGACAGGCTCGATGCAGGAAGATTGTTCCCGATGTTGGGGACGTCCAAAACAAGGGGTCACAGTTTAAGGATAAGGGGGAAGTCTTTCAGGACCGAGATGTGAAAAACATTTTTCATACAGAGAGTAGTAAATATTTGGAATTCTCTGCCACAGAAGGAAGTTGAGGCCAGTTCGTTGGCTATATTTAAGAGGGAGTTAGATGTGGCCCTTGTGGCTAAAGGGATCAGGGGGTATGGAGAGAAGGCAGGTACAGGATACTGAGTTGGATGATCAGCCATGATCATATTGAATGATGGTGCAGGCTCGAAGGGCCGAATGGCCTACTCCTGCAGTTATTTTCTATGTTTCTATTTTTCTATATTAATAGGCTTGTAAACTGCCGCTTGTGTGTAGTATAGTGCTCTTGTACGGCATGATCGCTAATCGGCACGGACTCGTTGGGCCGAAGGGCCTGTTTCCACGCTGTACCTCTAAAACAGTACACATCTAATATTGTATCAAGTCATATGCCTGGAGGACCCAGAAATAATTTGCTGATTTTTGCCACCTTTGTGAATTGGTCTGTATTGTGATAGAATTCTATAATGAAGCACACAGGGGTTAAGGAAAGAGCGTTCACGTCACGGCCCTCTTTTCACTAATCTTTCCACCACCACGTACAAGATGCACAAGAATCGCAAGACAGACATCATTGTATGTAGATGCTGAGAACTGTGTTCAGATCTGGCTGAACAACTTCTAATCTTATGTGTGGGCTCAATAACTAGAAGATGAAGCACACAAAACAATTGTACCATGTGACAGAATTTTTAAGACATTATTTGGGTCTGAGTCATTAAATCTCTGCAAGTGGTATTCAACAAAACGACTTTGAAAACAATAGAGAAGTTATCTCCAACGTCCCGGTGAGCACAAATCCCTTAACCAACATTATTAGAAACCAAGATTACCTTGTCAATGCGCTGCTCTTTGTGGGAGCTAGCTGTGCATTTTATAACGTTGATACCACCAAACTGTTTCGCTGGTTGTAAACTGGTCTTCCTACGTCAGAAAGATGCATTATAAAGCAAGCTTTTTTCTCAATCACCATCCTTGATCACTCTCAATCCCATTCTCTTCTACTAAAACAACGCAATTTATTTATCCCCAAAACATATCTTAAACTGATGAATGAAATTGCATCCTGATTCTTGGAACTGTTTGTAATGGGAGAGCAAAGCAATGAAAATCGAACAACAAAATGAAATAGGCCCTGAGGAGCAGGGATTGTAATCCTATAATAACATTACCATGTTACCCTATTATGTAAAATGGGTTAAAACTGCAGTGTGCAATTTGTATGGGTTATTATAGATTTGCAAGGTCAGTTGCTTTGATAATTGAATTTCATAGGTGTAATCACAAGAAGCAACAGAACAGTGTTAAATTGTCCAAACCGAGAGGAATTAAGTATTCCCATTTGCTTCTCAACATTCATATATCAGTGGGAGTCTATACGTCATTGCTGTCACAGAATAGATGACTAAAGTACAATTTCTTGGTGCCGTGGAAAAATGGTCTAGAAATTTGCTCACAGTGGGAAAAATTCACTGAGATGGCAATGCAGAGGGAGTCCATGCTGGTCTGCTGTGTCAGTTACATCCAAGATGAGGAACATTTGCCGTGCATCTACTATACCATTCATTCAACATCATTCAGTTATTCCTTTGCATTTGCGAAAAACAGGGAATATTTTAAGGAAAGAAGGAATGGGTGGCATTTCCAGTCGAGACCCTTCGTCAGACTGAAGTCTGAAGAAGGGTCTCAACCTGAAATGTCACCCATTCCTTCTCTCCAGAAACGCTGCCTGTCCCGCTGAGTTACTCCAGCATTTTGTATCTATCTTCGATTTAAACCAGCATTTGCAGTTCTTTCCCATAAATATTTTAAGGAGTCAGATGCACCAAATGAAACGTGTAGGAAGGAACTGCAGATGCTGGTGTACACCGAAGATAGACACAAAATGCTGGAATAACTCAACGTCTCGACCCGAAACATCACTTATTTCTTCTCCCCAGAGATGCTACCTGTGCCTACTCCAGCATTTTGTGTCTATCTTTGCACCAAATGAATTTACTGGCACTGACAGAGGTATGTTTGCACCACCCAAGGTGACGGTGCTTCCTGCCACAGTCATTGTTAGAAGCTGACATAGTCATTGAGGGCCTACCTGATCTCCCAGTTGCCAAACACTTTAATTCCCCAACCCATTCCCACAATGACCTTTCTATCCTGGACCTCCTCAATTGTCAGGGTGGAGGGCATCCCTGCCATGGATGCCCTCCACCGAAAACGGTGTCTGAGACGGGCTGGGAAGATCATCAAAGACCCCTCACACCCCAACCATGGACTGTTTGCCCTCCTCCCATCAGGGAGGCGGTACAGGAGCCTCAGGTCACGTACTAGTAGGATGAGGAAAAGCTTCTATAACAACACAATCACATTGCTGAACTCGGAGTCCCGACGATAGATTTCTCTGGTCCCTCCGTCCCCTTTGTTTAATCATTCTGTATTTCCTGATTATTCTGTATCTTCCCCTCTTTCTATTTTTTTTTTTTTGTTTTTCTTTATGTACAACTACTACGGACTGACGCAAAACTGCATTTCGTTGTACTGATACTTGTATTTGTGCGATGACATTAAAGTTGAATTGAAAAAAAAAAAAAAAAAGATCCAATGCAAATTGGATGAACAGCATCTCATATTTCACTGGGCAGCTCACAACCCAGTGGTATGAATATTGATTTCTCTAACTTCAAATAACCCTTGCATCCCCCTCTCCCCATCCCTCCTTCACCCAAGTCGTACCAGCTTGAAAGTCATCTTGTTGAGTCTCATTATCTGTACTCGTTTTCACCAAGGCCACAGATAACAATGTCCTGTTTCCTTTATCATCATTACTTTTTTGTTTATCTTTCATTCATTTGTTCTATATCTCTACATCGTCCACATCCCTCGTTTCCCTTTCCCCTCACTCTCAGTCTGAAGAAGAGTCTCGACCCGAAACATCACCTATTCCTTCTCTCCAGAGATGCTGTCTGACCCGCTGAGTTACTCCAGCTTTTTGTGTCTATCTCTAGACATTGAGGAGAGGTCTCTGGGGAAGTGGAAAGTCAGGGGCATTGATATATGCCAGTGCTAGGGAATAGTCAGAGGTGGAGGCCAGACCTGTATATTTATGTCTCTAACATGTTCTATTGAAGCAGCTAAGTACATTGGAAAGAGGTTTCCAGTGAGATCAATGGCCTAAGATGTAGCATAAATAAAAAAAGTTGTAAATTGTCACAGTCAGTGAACGCAACACAACAAATTTATTCTCCGACACTTTCACAATTACACTCACAAATTGCTTCACACAAGAAAAGTCTCTGTCCATTCCAACTTAACGTTCAGTAACTTCCCTGAGCATTCATATATCTACCACTTCTCCAACAATTACTCACCTCATAGCTCACACATGGCTCAGAAATCCAAGGATGGCAGATCCATCACTTAGACACATTACAGATCATTCACAAAATTGGCACTTCAGCAGCTCTACTTACAATGAAGTTTAGAGTAGTGACATCTCACATGATAGTTCAACAAACTTCGTCAGATGCATTGTAGAAAGTATCCTAACTTGTCGCATCCTCGCCTGGTATAGCGATTCCAATGCATATAAACTTAAGAGGCTGCAGAGAGAGGTGGGCTCAGCACATCCTTCACAGGGACAGACTTGCCCATCACTGGAAGTGTCTGCTTGAGGTACTGCTTCAAGAAGGCCAAATCTATCATCGTGGATGCCCATCATGTAGGACTTCTTCTCACTGCTACCATCGGGCAGGAGATAGAGAAGCCTGAAGACTCACGTCACCATGTCCAGCAACAGCTACAACCATCAGGTTCTTAAACGGACCTGCACAACCCAAACCCTACTTCAGCAATGGAACACAATGGACACCTCTTGCGCAACCATGCAATTGGTTTTTAATTGTATTTGTGCACTAACTTCTTATTTATGTACAATCTTTTTCCTTTTCACCATTAATTGTATAGTATAATAGTAAGATTAAACGAGCTTACCAGTTTGAAGTTTGATCTTTATTTTATGAGGAGTTACGATGAGGGATTACGTGAAGACCCCGCCAGCACGCGTGCGCGGCATTCTTCAAAGCACAGTAATCACAGTAATAGTAATTGAAATAAACATAGTAAGATAAGACGAACTAATATACCAGTTGACCTTTATAATAGAGGGCGGGAGCGGAGGGCACGTAATCCCTCATCGTAACGCCTCATAAAATAAAGATCAAACTTCAAACTGGTAAATTCGCGTTTAATCTTACTATTTTACTTCGGAGTGACTACGTAAAGATTTTAAAGATCTGTGATTTCAAGCCATGGAACAGTCCATGCTAATCTCACTGCCGAAGTCATTCAAGGGAGGAAGTATGTTATCGTATTCAATTCAAACAATTTATTTTAACAAACTAATGCTCCCTAGGGCTAAATATATTACAGAATTTAAACTTGATTCTGCAACACTGTAGGTTTGGTTATTGGCTTTTATAAAGAATTGGTCTTTCTCTAAACCATCCTGCTGTTGCTAGGATATGGTCTATAGACACTTCCATGTGTCTTGCTGCCGGTGTTGCTGTTGCCCTTGTGGATAGAGATTTAAGATGTCGGTATCCACCCCAGCAGCTCCCTAACCTGTCTGAGCCATCTAGAGATGGTTTCTACTGATACCCGGCCATTAGGCTGTTTATGGCTGCCCATTGTGCCAATTTACTTGCTCTTAAAGTTTAGGTAGTCTTAAGGTATAGAAGAAAGGTGTGTCATTATACACAGTCCGGTGTCTGATGGGTATGCCCGGAATTCCAAATATTGTTCTGGTGTTCCGGGTCTATCTTGCTTAACAAGCTCTAATATGCGACGTTATCTTTTCTGGAGATGCCATCATTTTTCCCAGTCTCAGTTTATGTAGAACTGGACCCTTAGAGCTGAGACCAGTGCCATCAGCATACTGTTTTTAATGTCAGTTTCCCCCCAGGGACAGGGACATTGCTGGTGCCCCTAGCAATGTTAGTACAACACTGACGTCCCAGATCTGGGAGTACCTTGCTGTAGGAGGGTTAGTGTTGTAAATAATCCTCATAAGTTTGGCAACTAGAGGGTGAGATCCCATGGAGAGTTGTCGTGGCGCCTGCCACCAGCAAGCTGACAGAGCACTCCTGCTTAATTATAGTGCTGCAGCTCAGTCGTTCATCTACATGAAGGCTGGACAGGAATTCCCAGGATGTTGGTGGTTGTAGCTGTATTATACGCTACACCAGTCCTTATTGATTATTGATAGGCCGCCGTGATCATGTTCATGGTCCTGTCCGCCAGCCCGGATCTTAGCATGGTGAAATATGGTTCAGAGACTATGTCAAGGACCACAGGGACCCACGGCTGTGTAGGCCAAACAGGTACTTCCAAGACACCTGATGCTGAGACCATATGTATTTTGCTTAGGATCCGACTGATGAGGCAGGAGGGGATAAAACATTGTAAACAATTTTCCCCAATTCAGTGAGAAACGTCCATTGATGCTGCCCCAAGTGTGGTTCCCAAGCGACATATGTTGGCAGCTGGTGATTGGATCTAGATGCAAATAGATCGATATCTGGTGTCCCTATCTTTTCGTAATATCAGCAAACTTATTTGTGGTCCAACAACCATTCGGTGCAGTCATTGAATTTTCATGACCTGGTGTGTGCCATTGTATTGAGCTTACCTGGTAGGTAAGTTGGCTGATGGCCAAATATGTATGTTAACACACAATTGCCAGATTGAGTTGGCTAGATTGACACATGATATCGATTTTATTCCACCCATATGATTAATATATGCCACCACTGTGGTATTATCAATTTGTAGGCGGACATGCAGATGGTGCATTGTGAGCAGTAGGCTTTTAGCCCATGAAATGCACCCAACATCTTTAAATAATTTATACTATTGTTTTTAGTACTGACGATTACTAATAATGATGGGCTGGAACTATGCCAAGTATTCCCTTTCATCATTATAACTCCGAATTGCTTTGGCTGGAAACTGCATAGGTCGATCAAAGTGACCTGCAAGGTGTTTTTGTTCTTGCACTTTTGCCCTTTTTGAGCTTTAATGATGCAAGGCCCAAACTGAGTAGCTGGAAATGCTGCTACTAGTTTCCCAATTACTCTTGTCTCCTGTCGAATAGATGGTTTACTTTGTAATAATTAATTTTGTTGTAGGCTTCCACCAAGTCTGCTTTACTCTTTGGCAATGTTACAGACATATGGATAATGTTAATTGTAAATCCCAGAAAGTCCATAGTTGACGATGCCGTCAACTTAGATTTATCTGGATGGAGATGACCCCAGAGTTTCATCCCGATGTTTGGTAGCTAAAACTGCTGATTTAGCAAGTTCCAGGGTTTTTCCCCACAATTGATATATCATCAAGATATGCCATGACAATATGTTTTGTTTCCTAAGTATTGCCAAGGCCAGTTTTAATATGTTGGTGAACAGTCTTGGGGCTGAAGTTTAGCACATTAGGCAACACTATACTCTGCCATAGTTGTCCCATCCATTTAAATTTTAGGTATCGACAATGATCCCTTCATGTCCCCCAAAACAAGTGTAACATTCCCCCTGTTAGTACAGGTCGTACACCTTTGTGTTCTGGAAGGAAACAGATCCCCCTACCTCCCTGGTTGCTGGTGGTACGTCCCTTTCTTCAACTTCTGCCTCTTCTGCGGAAGAGGCGCTGCAGTGTGGGGTCGGCACGTTTTCCATGAGGGTCGCTCTGGGCCTTGGCCTAAAAAAAGACCTTTGTGGTTGCTGCGCAGCCCTCATGCTTTCACCAGCGTCCTGGTGTTGATGCCTGCTGGTGGGTGCATAGGGGTGCTGCCGTCTGAAGTGTGTTCTGCCCATTGCTGATGACGTTGTTATGAGCCCGACGGCTTTAAACTCTTCGTCGAGCTTTTTTAACTTGTTTAGACAAGTTTCCCCCCCCCCCCCCCCCCCCCCGGTTGTGTTGCAGCTGTTTCGGACAACCCTGCAAATTTGGGGTTTAGTGCAGGTTTACTGTGCTCCCGCAAGCAATTTATTTCATAGTGGGTATTGCGGAGCAATGTCAGTCCTGCTGTCATCTCTTTACCATCGTCTGGGCGAGCAACCAATGATATGCCCACTGTCAGAAGTTTTAAATCTCTGTAGTTTGACCTCCTGGGTTTTTGTGCCAGTCCCACTGTACCCCCCAGATCGCATTGTTTGCTGCAGGCACTTTTAACGAAGTAAAGTTCACAGGAGGCATATACTTCTCTGTAATGTCGTTACCTGTTCCTGCAGAGGATGGAAGTCCAGGTAGTCGATGCTGGCCGCCAACATGGTCTGCAATGGTACTCCTGCTTTCGTTGATCTACAAATTTGCTGATCACTCCCAGTAGCTCCTTAGGATTCTGCACCCCCAGCACACTGCCGTTTTCTTCAGCCATGTCCCCTTCTTTAGGATCAGCCCAGCCCTGGTCCACAATGCTCTCCTCTGTCGAGGGAGATGCATTGTTTTACAGCCCTCGATAAGGTGCTGTTGTGGGAGTGCGAAGACTCCCATAGTGAGCTTGTTCCATCTCCCGGAGCAAGTCACGGGCGGACCTCTGCTGCACTCGGGCAGCGTATCCTCTCGGCTGGACTCAGATGAGTATGATCGGCCGGGCTGAATCCTGCTGGGCTTTGCCTCCAGCATGCTGCGCTGATTTGAGCTGTACGGCTCATGGCGCTGGATTCAGCTTAGCAGAGTTGGAGTCAGTAAGTGGACCTTAGTAACCACTACAATGGTCACATCCACTGCCCTTGGGCAGCGCGTCCTCGTGGCCGGACTCCCCAAGTCTATTGGCCGGACCGACTCCTGTTCTGCTTGCCTCCAGCCCGCTGCGCTGTTTCCGGGTATACAGCTCGCGGTGCTGGGCTCAGCCTGCGCCGGTCATCCCCGGCTGTCGGCTGTTGGAACCTTCCTGGTTCCCCGCAGCCTGCGGTCCTGGAGCCGCTGGTCTTTCATGGCTGTCGGCTGCCGGAACCTCCCCAGTTCCTCATAGCCTGCAGTCCAGGTGTCCGTTTTTTCTTCCCCTTGTCCAACGTGCTACAACATAAAGCACAGCAAGGGGAAGAAATACAACTTCAGAATAAAATTTTCTTCTTACCTTGTAGTCACTCACGTGACTCCGAAGTAAAATAATGTATAATTTATGTTTCTTGGGGTTTGGCCGAGTCTATGTGTCAGTGCATCTGATAATAAAGGCTTAAGTTGCTTATTGTCACATGTTCTAAGGTAGAGTGAAACATTTGTTTTGCATACTATCCAAACAGATCAGATATACCCAACATAAATACAATCAAGTCAAACAAAGTACCATAGATGGAACCAAGGGGGAAGATACAGAGTGCAGAATTTAGTTCTCAGCATCTTCTTCGTCTTTCATGCCCATCTTCCATGTTTCAAATGTTGACATCGTTTCCGGCGACAATCAGTGGGAGCCATCACTCATTGCAATAGATGATGGTGGTAGCAGAATTAGCTCAGGATACTTCCAGTTCCCAGCCCTGCGATGTGTATGCTTCTGCTATGGGGCAATTGCAGTGCATCAGCTCCATAGACAACATGCAAAGTCCTCATTGAGATGCATCGGACAATACCCTAGCTTATGAAAGGACCGTTCAGATAACAGAGGGCAAGGAGCTGTTTATGAGTCCAGTGGTACACACTCTCAAGCTTCTGTACCTTCGGCTATACGGGAGCAGAGAGTAAAATAAATCACCATGGTGAGATAAGCTTTTGATTATGTTGGCTGGTTCTCCGAGGCAGCGTGAACTGTAGATGGAGTCAATAGTGGGAAGTCTGGTCGGTGTGATGGAATTGACTATATCTATAACTCTCTGTGATCTTTTGCAGTGTTGGGCAGACCTGTTCCCTGGAAGAGGCACTGGAGACATGTCAAATTTCTTTAATCTCCTAAGGAAGTAATTTGACTTCTTGTCTGTCACATCCATGTGGTTGGTCCATGGCATGTCATTGGTAATATTAATGCCAAGGAACTTGGAGCTCACAACTATTTTCACTTCCACACCATAGATGTTGATCGGGACATGCACTCCACCATGCCTTCTGAATTCTATAACTAACTCCTTCATCTTGCTGACATTGAGGGACATTGTCACTAAGTTCTCTATCTCTTTG